>NW_026057585.1:30613640-30701641 GCF_023721935.1 Panthera uncia
AAAAAAAAAAAAAAAAAAAAAAAAAGAAATAGGCAGAAGACATGAATAGACACTTCTCCAAAGAAAACATCCAGATGGCTAACAGACACATGAAAAGATACGCAACAACACTCATCATTAGGGAAATACAAATCAAAAACACAGTGAGATGCCACCTCACACCTGACTGAATGACTAAAATTAACAACACAAGAAACAATGCCAGGTGTTGGTGAGGATGCAGAGAAAGGGGAACCCTCTTGCACTGTTAGTGGGAATGCAAACTGGTGCAGCCTTTCTGGAGAACAGTTTGGAGGTTCCTCAAAAAACTAAAAATAGAACTACCTCACAATCTAGCAATTGCACTATTATATATTTACTGAAAGGATAAAGAAATACAGATTCAAAGGGGTACATGCACCCCAGTGTTTATTGCAGCATTATCAACAATAGCCAAACAAGGGGGAAAGCCCACATGTCTGCCGAAAGATGAATGGATAAAGAAGATGTGGTGTGGGGGCGCCTGGGTGGCGCAGTCGGTTAAGCGTCCGACTTCAGCCAGGTCACGATCTCGCGGTCCGTGAGTTCGAGCCCCGCGTCAGGCTCTGGGCTGATGGCTCGGAGCCTGGAGCCTGTTTCCGATTCTGTGTCTCCCTCTCTCTCTGCCCCTCCCCCGTTCATGCTCTGTCTCTCTCTGTCCCAAAAAAAAAAAAAAAAAAAAAAGATGTGGTGTGTATATACAACAGAATATTACTTGGCCATAAAAAGGGAAATCTTCCCATTTGCAATGATGTGAATGGAGCTAGAATGTATTATGCTAAGGGAAATAAGTCAGTCCAAGAAAGACAAATATATGATTTCACTCATGTGGAATTTAAGAAATAAAACAGATGAAGGGAAGGGTGAGGGAAAAGAAGAAAGGTTAACAAACCAGAAGTCTTTTTTTTTTAATGTTTATTTATTTTTGAAAGAGAGAGCAACAGAGTGGGAGCTGTGGAGAGACAGAGAGAGAGAGAGAGAAAGAGACAGAATCTGAAGCAGAGTCCAGGATCTAGACAGATCCCAACACTGGGCTTAACCCACAAACTATGAGATCATGACCTGAACCAAAGTCAGGTGCTTAACCAACTGAGCCTCCCAGGTGCCCCACAATCCACAAGAGACTCTTAATAATAGAGAACAAATTGAGCGTTGATGGAGAGAGGTGGATGGGAGATGAGCTAAATGGGTGATGTGCATTAAGAAGGGCACTTGTTGGGATGAGCACTGGGTGTTGTATGTAAGTGATGAATCACTGAATTTTACTTCTGAAACCAAAATTCTACTGTATGTTAACTAACTAAAATATATTTTAAAAAGAAAAAAGAAAATGCAAACAAATAAAAAAGCCAAAATGATTTTCCTGAGATTTAAATAGATTGTTTTTTGGCTCAACTCCTGCTTTTAAAAAAATAAATAAATAAATTTGATTAGTTTTAGGGATAATAAAATAAGGACTTGAAGAAATAATTTTTCTCAAAAATATGAAAAAGTGTTCTAGTCTTCAAGATCAAGTCTGGTAAGCATAGAATGCAGATACTGCATTTGTACAAGGCAACAAAGTATACCATACTGTAAATTCCTGATGGCAGCAGAACCAATGGCTAATGCTAGAATTGTGGAGTGATTTGAGATATCTGACCCTGTTTTCTTGGTCTTCAGAGAACTTCAGGTCTTGCCCTGAATCTTAATTTTAGCTTTGTCTTCCATATCTGCACCCCTACTCATTGTTTCAGTCAAACAGAAGTAACTTTGTAACAATTTTTCAGGATCTGCACTTTCTAATAATTCTGCCTTGGCAAGCTGCATGATCCCTTCAAATCTACATGTCCACATTCTATCAACTCTTTGAAGTGCACCAGTTTTCATCATATATCCATCATATCCCTGGCAGATATAATCACTTCTTGCTCTGAAGTTGCACAATACTTGTTTCCATGTGAGAGATTATAATCTCGGTTACATTTATATGTTGACATGTTTATCTGTCCCTTCATAAAGTCATCTTGAGTTCAGGGAATCTCATGTGGATCTTTTCATCCATACAGCCAAATGCAGTGTCTGGCATTTGTAGGTGCCTAAAGAGTAGTTGTTGAACAACATTTGTGTTGCAAATACAGACAACATGAAGAAAAATTTGTTAGAGGAATAATTGCTCACATTGTATACCTACTATCTTCTAGGCACTGCATTAAACATTCTACACATATTGACCATGTCATTCACTTCTTTTAATAGCTTAGGATACTGAGGCTCTGAGAGGGGATTGTATTAATACTAAAAATGAGGTTGAATTTATGATGGTCTTCAAAACTTGTATTCTTTGCCATACTGTTCGGCAATATATAGTGACAAAATAATGAATGAAAAGCTGAATGAATGAAAAATGAATTAATGAATAAAGAGCAGCCTTCTAAGTCCCTTGTCCAATGTGCTTTTCAGGAAGACCCTAAGAATGACTCATGGATCTTTGCCCTGACTGTGCTTCTGAGCAGCACCTTGATCTACAACAGCATGGGCACCATCAACAGCCAGGCCCTGGAGCAGCTGCAGTATCCTTCCAGGGACCAAACCACCACGTTTTATTGAGTTTACAGGAATGGCAACTGAGACTGTCCTCTTTCCTGTGACTTAATTGTCATGGTTGAAGAAGGGGGTGAGGGGACACCGAGAACAAAAATTAGTGTTTATAGAATGTATTTCTATCTGAGATCTGGAAATTGTGGTGTAAAGTACTTTTTCCTTAGCTGAGTTCCCACAGCTATATGACTGAACTAACGCAGCTGGTCAGGGCAAAGTCCTCCTCAGACTACACTGGGGTAGAGGACTCTGCCAAGTTTGTGAGTTTCTTTCCAGACTTTATTTGGGCTTTACGAGATTTCACATTGGAGATGAAGATAAATGGATACTCCGTAACTGAAGATGAGTACCTGGAGGATGCCTTGAAGCTGCTTCCAGGTCTCAGAGTATGGCTTAAATGGTAGAAGGTTTTTTTACTGGGTGGGATCAGCTGAGTCCTGTCAATCAGCATTTCACATATATGTTTATTTGAATTTGGATTGAAGCCAGTGCTAATGGTGATTGGGTTTTGTGGGTTATTATTACTTTAAAATCTCCAGCAATTGAAGCTTAAGGTCACTAAAGAAATTTAGGGCCCCATTTTGGATCAGATAACTTAATGCTAATTAATGCCAGGAAAAAAGATCCCCAGATTGCAATCAGTGCTATAACTTCTTGAGGCCCACATATTTCTGTAGCTTGTTAAGTGTTCTTCCTGTTCTTTCTTTAAAAAAAAAAATCAGATTGGAAGTTGCTAGACAAAATCACAATGAAATTAATTACCTTATTTTTGAAATTTATTATAATAGTAATAGTAATATGGTAATTGGAATAGTAAAATAGTAAGTATATTTTAATAGTAAAATATATTTTACTAGTACCTAGAGAGTTATATTCTTCACAGAAAGGGTATTTTCCACACTAACAGGTCCAGAAAAAAATGTTGACGTACCTTTCCAGTAAAACTGTGAGTCCTTCATGTCACCTTTCTTATAACATCATCCTTTTCATTTTGTAGCCTTACACAATATGCTATTTTAATATTATGAATTTGTCACGTTATATTTAGCAGAGTGGATAATAGAAGGCATCTATAGGGAATATCTATTTTTATTTTTTCATTACTTTATTCTTTATTAAACAGCTGATATGTGCCATAGAGTTGCTCTTAATTGTTCTATGAAGTCTAAATTAATCTGATATAGGGAAATGATGAGGTCTCAAATTACATTTAGATTAATGTATACTTTAGAGATTTCAGTTACAGGACTCTCTAAACATATTTGCGGTATGATCTGATTTTGGCTTATGCTTATAAAAGTTTTCTTTACTGACATGGGTATCATCTGTTTCCTTCCTCACATTTCCCCAGCAAAATGTTATCCGTTTGTTCTGGCATCACTTCAAGGCCCATATTTCTTTTCTTTTCTTTTCTTTTTTCTTTTTTGTTTTTTTGTTTTGTTTTTTTTTTGTTTGTTTGTTTTTTTGGTGTTTATTTATTTTTGAGAGTGAGCGAGCAGGGGAGGGGCGGAGAGAGAGGAGGACAGAGAATCTGAACTGGACTCCGCACTGACAGAAGAGAGCCTCCTGCGGGGTTTGAGCTCATGAACTGTGAGATCATGACCTGAACTGAAGTCAGATGCTCAACCAACCGAGCCACCCAGGTGTCCCAAGGCCTATTATTTCATTTTTGCCATGGAAATAATAAGATCAGAAAAGTACCACTGACCTTTTTTTTTCTTTTTCCTTTTTTTTAATTGAAGTATAGTTGACACATACTGTTACAGGTGTAGAACATAGTGATGTGACAACTCTATACATTATGCTATGCTCATGACAAGAGTAGCTACCATCTATCACCATACAATACTATTACAGTGCCATTAATTATATTCCCTCTGCTGCGTCTTTCATCCCCATGACTTCTTCATTCCATAACATGAAGCCTGTACCTCCTACTCCCCTTCACCCATTTTGCTCATTCCCCCACCCCCATCCTTTCTGCAACCACCAGTTTGTTCTCTATATTTACGGGCCTCGGACTCTTCTTTTCTTAATCACTAAACATGTATTCAGTATTTAATCCATGGGACTCCATAAAAATGCTAAGGAAACTATCCTAAGGTTCTTCTCTTGGGCTGAATGCCTCTCTTTCCTCTCCTGAAGTACTTCCTTGACTCTTAACTCTGTTCAAGGAATTTTCCTTAACTTTGGTATGTTAGCCCAAGATTGATTTGTAAAACACATGATTAGAATAAAGGAGATTTACAGTCATAAGAGCTGCAGTGATGCAAAGATTCCTGGAAATGAAGTCCTCACCCCCTTACCTGGAGACTGCCTTTCAGTGATCAATTTTTTTCCACCTTTGTAGGCACAAATCCCAAAATCCAAAATTCCAACATGTCCAGAGAGTGTATCAGACAGTTCTTTCCAAAACGGAAGTGCTTCATCTTTGACCGGCCTACAAATGACAAAAATCTCTTAGCCCATATTGAGAATGTGCCAGAAGACCAGCTGGACAGTAGTTTCCGGGAGCAATCAAACAAATTCCGTACCTATGTTTTCACTCATACAAAGACCAAGACCCTACGAGAGGGAATCATTGTCACTGGGAACCGTGAGTCACCTTTGTCCCACAGCATGTCTCTGTATCAGTGTGCGTGGTGGAGCTTTGAGTATACTCTGACTTTGGCAGTAATTTTGTTGACATCTGTTTGTCAGATGTCAACTGACTATGGAGAAGCAGATATTCATGCCATGAAAAGTATCCATACATGTTCCTTAATTAGTCTCCCTATGTGAGGGTTTGCTGAGACTTAATATATCTCAGAACCTTAATTCACTAGTTATAAAAAGGCAAGATGGAGTTAAAGAGAGGACATCTGTAGATTGAGAAATCCTATGGGATATCTTCTGGTCTTTAAGGATATAGTAGATATTTTGTAAACTTACATGAGTCATATCATAAATAGGAAGCTATAAATTCCTTTAAGCCTATTGAGATAGAAGATTATGTATAATCTTACATGCAGGGCATGCATGCTTCATGGGTATGTGACTTATGTAGTCCCATGTGGAGATGGGCTCATACTCTGACTCTGTTTTATTTTGTTTTGTTTAAGTTTATTTATTTATTTTGAGAGAGAGTATTCCAGGCTGTCAGTGCAGAATCTGATGTGGGGCTTCAGCTTAAACCATGAGATCATGATCTGAGTGGAAATCAAGAGTCAGTTGCTTAACCAGCTATACCACCCAGACATCTGTCTATCACTGTTTTGAATTCTTGATCATTTTCAACTAGGAGCCCACATTTTTATTTTGTACTGGGCCACACAAATTATGTATCTGGTCTTGTTTGTATACACTACTTCACCTATATAACCTATTCCTTTTTATTCTCATTGAATGGGAAACTATTTTTCCAGTGACCCATGAGCATATTTGTTGTAACTGGTAATTTAAATTATAATATGAAGAAATGGAGAACAATAAAAGAAAGAACAGGAAAACAGTAATGTTGTTAGAAAGGAATAGATTCCCAAAGAAGAAAATAAAGTTTCCTTCTAAATAAGGTGGGGTTTTTTTTTTTGTGTGATCTCAGGATGATGCTCCATAAAAACTGGAAGCCAGTGATTAAGACCTCACTATTTATCCTCAAATTTCCTGGCCTATTCAGGGCTGGAGACTCTGTTGAAAGCCTATGTGGTTGCCATCAAGACGGGAGAAGTTCCTTGCTTGGAGAATGTGGTGACAGCTCTTGCCCAGCGTGAGAACTCAGTGGCCGTGCAGAAGGCAGCCGACCACTACAGCGAGCAGATGGCCCAACGAGTGAGCTTCCCCACAGACACGCTCCAGGAGCTGCTGGATGTGCATACAGACTGCGAGAGGGAAGCCATTACAGTCTTCATGGAGCATTCCTTTAAGGATGACAAGCAGGAGTTCCAGAAAAATCTCATGGTAATTGTCTTATAGTAAAAACCTCATGGTAATTTATCACTCCTGATTTCTCCCCTTCTGAAATGATGCTTAGAGCCTATATTTTTTATTAAATAGCTCATCTCTACAATGATAGAAGGAGCCTGGATTGTTGTGAGACAGGGCTTTACAGGGCTACAGTTCACCCTTTTACTGTAATGTAGGCAGTTCATTAATTTTCTATTGCTGCACTAAAAATTGCCATGAATTCACCAGTTTAAAACAACAAATATGAATAAGCTCACCAATCTGTAGGTCAGAAGTCTGGTGTGGAATGGTCCTGTGCTCTGTTCATGGTATCACAGGCTAAGAACAAGGTGTCAACAGGACTGAGTTCTCATCTGCAGGCCTCTGAGGAGCCTCCAGTTCATTAAGGTTCTTGGTGTATCCAATCCCTTGGATTGCAATTTACAAGTTCAAAGAAAAAAGTTCTGTTTTTATATCTTCACATACTAGAATCCTGTTGGAAGAACTCATTAACGATTCCAAACTCTCTTCAGAGTATTCTTCAGTCAGCACTGGGGGGTTGATTTTCTTTGTACACCAAATCCATTTGTAGCAACCCAAATCCTCTGAGGAAGTGCTACTTCTGGCCACAAATCAACTTTCTATTGTTTATTATTGATGGTTGGGTCACTGTTAATCATACTACAGTAGAAGGAAAATTGGAGTTTATGTCTTCCAACACCATCATTTTGTAGATGATAAGCTTGAATCCAAGGGAGTTAAGGGGCTTTCCCCAAGTAACACAGAATTGATAAGAACTAGGACTAAAAGTCTTTTGACTTCTGGTCCATTCCATGTTTCAGTCTACTTGTAGGTGATCAGAATGCTTTTTCTAAGAGGATGACATTGGACTTCCCCTTCTAACAGCTTCTTTCTATTGGATTTCTCCCCCATTTCTCTGGCAGGACATGATAGAAAAAAAGAAGAAAGATTTCTTGCTGCAGAATGAATACACATCTGTTAAATATTCCCAGGCAAAGCTTCAGCAACTTACAGAGCCCCTGATGAAAAGCATCTCAACAGGAACTTTCTGTGTTCCTGGAGGACACAGTCTCTACTTAGAAGCAAAGAACAAGGTTGAATGGGACTATAACCTAGTGCCCAGGAAAGGGGTTAAGGTAAGGAATAAAGAGGGAGGGATAGCTGTCAGAACCGTAGAGTCAAAGGGTGTTGCTTTTTCTGAAAATCTAAGGTCGTAGCACCATTTTTATGGAGAAAGCAGAGCAGGGCAATATCTCCACATTTTTAGCTTTTATCCACAGTTATATGTTGTTGAAGGAACTGGAAATATATTTGCAATATTTCGGGAATTCTGGGTTAAAGAGAACAACTTTTCTTTATCAAACAATGTGGCCATTTCTTTGCTAAGTATAGAGGATACAAAGAGTAAACACAACCTTTGTTCTCAAGATGATGATATTACCTGAAATGAAGACAAAAAATTGGGCAAATATATAATTATCATACTTTGATGAGCAGATAGTAAAATAATGGTAATGATTATTGATGATAACAATCATTATGATATTGGCTGATGGGGCCCCTGTGTGGCTCAGTAGGTGAGTGTCCGATTCTTGATTTCAGCTCAGGTCATGATCTCATGGTCATAAAATTGAGCCCTGAATTGGGCTCCATGCTGGGCGTGGAGCCTGCATAAGATTCTCTCTCTCTCCCTGTCCATCTGTCCCTCCCCTGCTCATTTGCATTCTCTCTCTCTCTCTCTCTCTCTCTCTCTCTCTCTCTCAAAAAAAACTAGTAGACATGTTCAGCACCCCCTTACTATGCCATGCATAAATAACCTATAATCAGGTATTTTGGTTGGATTGTCAATTTAATGCTCAGAATGTTATTATAACTTAGATACTATAGTTATGCAGTTGAGAAATGCAATACACAAAGAAGTAAAAAAGTTGCCCAGAGTCATACTACCAGCAAGGGGAGAGCTGGTAGGGCCGCTCAGAGTAATTGGCCATCCTCCAAACTGGAAATGTAGCTTAGCAAAGCACTCTGAAAGAGCAATAGGAGTTACAGAATGAAGTATCCATAAATGTTATCCTAGTTAAGAAAGGGTAGATGAGCATCCTGGCAGAAAATAGATTGAGCAAATGTTTGAGAAAACAGGAGTCCCTGTTTATATACACACTGAAGTCTGCTGGGCGGCACCTGGGGTGGATAGTGGAAAGCTTCACTGGAAAGAAGGATGGAGGGCTGCAAAGGAGGCTGCAGTGGAAGGTTTCAGGTATCACAGAAGAACTCAGAATTTATATTGGAGGCATAGAAGGAAAGTTAGGGATATCTAAGCAAGTGAAAAATTTACAAGGCCAGATTTGTGACTTTGTAGAACAATAATTTCCCCCAAAAGACACGATGTGTGCTGCATGTCATGTCTCTTCTCCTTGTTTCCTCAGGCAAATGAAGTTCTCCAGCACTTCTTACAGTCCCAAGTGGCAATAGAGAAATCCATCCTGCAGGGAGACAAAGCCCTCACCTGTCAAGAGAAGGCACTCGCAGGTACAGGTGCAGGGCTGAGCTCATAGCAGAGTGGGTGGGTTGCTGTACTACCTCCAGACAGAAATGAGGGCAAAACCTGCATGAAACAAAGAGCTTCCTCTCCTACTGTGGAATGACACTGCTAAATACACATATAACAGTCAGAGTTGTCTTTTTATATCAGGCAGACAAGGAGGGCCATCTCCATCATATTCTGAAATGTGCTCTTGGTGACCCACATAATTTGGGGGCTTCTCAGCTTCCTTTTCAAAGTCAGTTTGGTATCTGTGCTAAGGAGAGTAGAATCAGACCTGACTGTTGCTTTCTTCTCTAAAACATTCGTGGAACAGCTGAGCGGGCTAAGAAGGAGGCAGCTGAGAAGGAGCAGGAGCTGCTAACTCAGAAACACAAGGAGCAGCTGCAAAAAATGGAGGCTCAAGAGAGAGGCTTCAGGGAAAACATAGCCCAACTGAGAGAGAAGTTGGAGAAGGAAAGAGAAAGCCTTCAGAGAGAACAGGAAAATATGCTGATGCACAAGCTGAAGGTAAGCCTTGGCACAGAGCTGGGCAGTGCTCCATGGACAGTGCCCTGGTTCCTGAGGAAGGGGAGAGCCAAACTATTAAAAATCATGATCCCAGGGAGAATCATAAAAGACATATGATTCATTAAAACCTCAGATCTTTCTGGACCCTGCTGGGGCTCTTAAATCCACACATTCCAAAGGCTTATGTAGTTAGAGAATTTGTAGTATGCAATTAACATCCCTAAGGGTGCTGGGCTGCTGTTTGTGGTGATTGTTAGGATGGTTTCATTGGACCCAAATTAAATAAGGCCCTAGTCTGCTCGTCCTTAGGATTCTTGGTTCAGCCATCAAACAGACCTAAAAGAACTCCAGCTTATCTTAAAAGTATCAGAAAGACTTGAAATACAGGATTCTGAAAGCTCTAAAATTTGCTGCATTTGTTTCCAGATCTGTGTGAGTCGTCCAACAGAGCACAGAGGAAAAGTAATTCTTCAACTCAGTCTGATGCTTGACAGCCAGTGTTCTGGAGGGGATCAGTACTTCCCATTTTTGTTAGACGTGTGTGTTCATGCTACCTTGGTGGAACTGAGAAATAGAATTAATCCTACATCCCCCTGAAGGACATCCTCACTGCTGGAACTAAGAGGATAGTTCCTAGGTCTGATCTAGCCTGACCCCACCCCACTCTTGGTGAGATGGTGCTGAGGGAATTGTGGGAAGGTGTAAACCATGGATACTCCCACTCTCCAGGATCCACTCATCAAAGAGCACTCTTGGGTGATAGTGCAGTAGACATGGTTCTTCCGTGCTGAAACTGTTAGACTCAAAACCCTTGCTTTTGATAATAGAGGATTTTCAGAAGTGAACTCCTTCTTTTTTATAGGTCCAAGAAGAACTTCGTAATGAGGGATTTGAAAAGAAATCTGAGAAGTTGCGTAGAGAGATACAGCTACTAAAAAAAGAGATTGTGGCAAATAAAGATAAATATTTGTTGGATCAATGGATTATTGATGTGACTGATGGAGTATTCAGTAAAGAAACGCCGGATCATAGTGAGTTGCCTGGTTTGGGGATGAAGATTCTCAGCTCATAATGACATAGGCTCAGAATTCCTTTTAGGGATTCATAAAATGAGGGTTTTTGTGATGCTGTGACTTATTTTGGAAGCACGTGTCATATTAGTTTCTTTTAACAAAAGTTTAAAGATCAACAGTGATTAATGATTACTAAGGCCTGACATACAAAAGACATACTTCATTTTGATCAAATAAAAGAAATGGTAAACAAGATTGTTAAAAGATAAACGTAGGGGGCCTGGGTGGCTCAGTGGGTTGAGAGTCCGACTTTGGCTCAGGTCATGAACTTGTGGTCCGTGAATTCGAGCCCTGCATCGGGCTCTGTGCTGACAGCGAGGATACTGGAGCCGCTTTGGATTCTGTGTCTCCCTCTCTCTGCTCCTCCCCCACTCATCCTCCCTCTCTCCCTCCCTCCCTCCCTCCCTCTCTCTCTCTCTCTCTGTTGAAAATAAATATTAAAAAAATAATAATTTTAATAAAAGATAAATGTAAGGAAAAGCTGAATTTGCAATTGCAGCAAAACAGATGAGATACTGCAGAATAAAATCATCAGACCTGACCATTGCTTTCTTCTCTCTCTAAACCATTTGTGGAACAGCTGAGCGGGCTAAGAAGCAGGCAACTGAGAAGGAGCAGGAGCTGCTAACTCAGAAACACAAGGAGCAGCTGCAAAAAATGGAGGCTCAAGAGAGAGGCTTCAGGGAAAACATACCCCAAATGAGAGAGAAGTTGGAGAAGGAAATAGAAAGCCTTCTGAGAGAGCAGGAAAAAGTGCTGATGCACAAGCTGAAGGTAAGCCTTGCACAGAGCTGGGCAGTGCTCCATGGACAGTGCCCTGGTTCCTGAGGAAGGGGAGAGCCAATACTAACAGAAATCAAGATCCCAGGGAGAATCATAAAAAGTATATAATTCATTAGAACCTCAAATCCTTCTGGATCCTGCTGAGGTCCTTAAATCTACACAACTCCAACATTTCTGTAGTGGTAGTCTTTTTTTTTTTTTAATATTTATTTATTTTTAAGAGAGAGACAACTCCAGTAGGGTGGGGAAGGGAGGGGAGGCAGAGAGAGACACACACACACAGAATCTGAAGCAGGCTCCAGTCTCTGAGCTGTCAGCCCAGAGTGCAACGCGGGGCTCGAACTCATGAACCACAAGATCATGACCTGAGCCAAAGGTGGATGCTTAACCGACTGAGCCACCCAGGTGCCCCTCTAGTGTTCGTCTTTGAAATGAACAAATAACATCCGCAGATTGGTAGGTTGCTGTCTGTAGTGACTGCAGCATGTTCTCTTAATGCTTGGATTGGGTAGGACCTCAGTACTATAGTCTTTAGGATATTAGTGTAACCATCAGATACATCTAAAATAGATCTACTGGGTTCTGAAAGTATCAGATTATTCCTGATATGAACTATAGAATTCTGAAAGCCCTATAACTTGCTGTATTTGTTTCCAGATCTGTGTGTTACTCTATAAAGCCCAAGGGAATAGTCTTCCTTATTCCAGTATGCAGCTTGATAGCCTGTTTTCTGCACAGTGTTAGCAATTCTCATTTTTTGTAGATGGTTTTGGCCATCATACCTCAAGCAGAACTGAGAATTAGTTAGAACCAAACCTACATTCTCTCCCAAAGGGCATCGTTAGAACTGGAACACATTTCTGTAATAGTTCTCAGTCTTGACTCAGCATCTCCCCACCCTCAGTGAGATGATCCTGAGAAAATTAGGAAGTTACATGCCATAGATACTCTTACCATCAGTTTCAAATACATGGATATATTGAAAAACCCCATCAAGGAACACTATGAAGATAGAGAAGAAGGTATGAAGATGGGTATGCTTAGCTTAGCTGCTAGTGTTAAAAGTGAAACCCAACTTGATAATTGGGGACTTTCAAAAGTGAACTCTCCCTTTTAGAAACCCAAGAAAAACTGCTTTTGAAGGATTTAAAGTTCTGGGATCACAAATGAAATAAGCTCATAATTCCTGTTAGGAAATTATAGAATGAGACTTGTTATGCTGTGACTCATTTTTGAGGTATATGTGTCATGTTAGTTTCATTTAACAAAAGTTTAAAAAGTAATTATCTAAATATATGAAGGTCTTACCCAGAAAAGATAAACTTCATATTGACAAAATTAATTTGGAGAAATGAGAAGCAAATTAAAAGATACAGTGGAAAAAAAGATCAAATTTCCAGTAACATCAAAAGCAATATGATACTACAGAATAAAATCATGAAGTACGTAAAATTTACATGAACAAAATTTTTTAAATGGTATGTAAGACACAATTTATAAAAATGGGCAGAAATTAAAATTTCAATATTATTTAAGTTAATATGGACATTTAATGTGATCCAAAAATATATCAAACATAATTTTTCAAGAAGTAGATAAATTAATTCTGAAAGTTTTATGGAAAAGCCACAAACAAAAATATCCAGTGCAATCCTGAAAAAAGACAAATGAAAGGGAACTAGCTTTAGCCACATGTTAAAACATCCCAAGAATTAGCATTGTGGTACTAACATCTGAATATTGAAACAATGACAAAACAGACTTGGAAGTTTAGAAATTGGTGCATGAAGCTCCTGGGTGGTTCAGTTGGTTGAGCATCTGACTCTTGATTTCAGCTCAGGTCATGATCCCATGGTTGTGGGATCAAGCCCCATCTGGGACTCCATCCACATTGAGCATGGAGCCTGCTTGAGATTCTCTTTCATTCTCTTTCTGTCTCTCCCCCTCTACTCGCACTCTCTCTTTCTCTCAAAAATTTAAAAAAGAAAAGAAAAGAAATTTGTGCAAAGTCATGCAGAAATTCAGCAGATGATAATTTGGGCATTTTCTTGTGTGAAAGAATATGGGATATTCAGCCAATGGTGTTTGAACTATAGGCAGCCATCTGAAAAAGAAAAGTTGGGTTCTCCTTTACATGTAAATTTCAAGATGGTCCAAGTAAATTTCGGATGGTTCAAAGATACAAACATGAAAAATTACAGCATAAAATTAAATAATGGGGGGGAGTTAAAAAAATAATATGGGAGTAGGTAGGACCTTCTTTTTTAAAAAAAATTTTTTTAATGTTTATTTTTGAGAGAGAGAGAGAGGCAGACAGACAGACAGATTGTGGGTGGGGGAGGGGCCAAGAGAGAGGAAGACAGAGTCTGAAGCAGGCTCCAGGCTCTGACCTGTCAGCACAGAGTCCAACGCGGGGCTTGAACTCACGAACGGTGAGATCATAACCTGAGCCAAAGTTGGAAGCTTAACCGACTGAGCCACCCAGGTGCCCCAGTAGGACCTTTCTAAGTATGACATAATGGAAATAGATAAAAAAAGATATATTTAAAATTTTTTTGAATGTCGTTGACACACAATATTACATTAGTTTCAGGTGTGCAACATAGTGATTTGACAAGTTTATACATTATGCTATGCTCACCACAAGTTTAGCCAGCATCTGGCACTGTACATTGCTGTTGCAGTATCGTTGACTGTATTCCCTATGCTGTGATTTTTATTCCTGTGACTTATTCATTCCATAACTGGAAGCCTTTCCCACTCCCTTCATCTATTTTGCCCATTCCCCACACCTCCTTCCCCTCTGGAAACCATCAGTTTGTTCTCTGTCTGGTACTACTTTTTTTTTGTTTATTAATTTGTGGTTTTTCTTAGATTCCACTTATGAGTGAAATCAAATCAAAACTACAGTGAGATAGGGGTGCCTGGGTTGCTCAGTCACTTAAGCATCTGACTTCAGATCATGATCTCACAGCTTGTGAGTTTGAGCCCCACGTCAGGCTCTATGCTGACAGCTCAGAGCCTGGAGTCTGCTTCGGATTCTGTGTCTCCCTCTCTCTCTGCCCCTTTCCCACTCATGCTCTGTCTTTTTCTCTCAAAAATAAATAAACGTTGAAAAAAAAGTTAAAAAAAAAACTACAGTGAGATACCACCTCACACCAGAATGACTAAAATCAAAAAGACAAGAAATAACAAGTGTTGGCAAGGTTGTGGAGAAAAAGGAACCCTCATTCACTGTTGATGGGAATGTAAATTGATATAACCACTATGAAAACAGTATGGAGGTTCCTCAAAAAATTAAGAATAGAAATACCATATGATCCAGTAATTACACTACAGAGTATATGCCCAAAGAAAACAAAAACACTAATTCAAAAAGTGCTCCCCCACGTTTCTTCTAGCATTATTTACAGTAGCCAAGATATGAAAGCAATTTAAGTGTCCATCGATAAACGGATAAGATGTGGTGCATATATATATATATATACATATATATATATATATATGTACACACACACACACACACACACACACACACAATGGAGTATTACATGGCCATAAAAAAGGATGAGATTGTGTCATTTGGGACAACCTGGATGGAACTAGAGGGTATTATGCTAAGTGAAATAAGTCATACTGAGGTAGATAAAAGAAAATACTGATGAATTCATTTGTCTAAGAAAAAAAAGTTCTTCATAGAAAAACATGAGCAAAGATGGCAAAATGAGGAATTCATTTTAATATGTATCAGAAAAAATATATATAATTTCTTTAAGCCATAATGATCCCTTTAAAGCGGTGGGAAAAAGAACACCCCTGTCCCCCCAAAATGGGCAAATATATTAGAAGAAATAAAATATATTCAACTTTGCTAATAATATGAGATACGCAAAATAAAGTTTTGAGGCTCCTGTTTCATCCCTAAGGTTAGCAAAGAAAAACACATTTGATGGGATACTAAGTTGCCAAGGATTTGGAGAAATCGGAAATTTCCCATATTTTCGAGAAAGTACAAATTGGAACAATTCTATATCAAGGTATTAAATGCGCATACCTTTGATCCAGCAGGTTCAAATTTAAGATTTGAACCTTATAGATTTAATGTACGTGTGCCAAATGTCATACGTGCTAGGATATATGTTACAGCACATGTGTATGGCACAAAATCAGAAAACAACTGTCAGGTGCTGGTAATAGAAATCATGGGGCATTTGTACAAGAGTATTCTATGGTCACTACAATGAAAGGGAAAACTCTGTACTAATATGAGAAGATCTCTAGATTTAGCATAAAGTAAAAAAACATCCGGAAAGTATGCATAGTTGCTACTAGTAAATTTAAATATAATGAATATGCACATGTATTTTACATGTCTCAGGAAAAATATGAAATAAACTAGTAACTATGGTTGTGACTGAGGATGGACCTGTGTAGTTGATGTGAGGCTTGAGAGGGTAGCTAACTTTATGTCATATATTCTTCCCCATGCCTCTTACATTTTGTATGGTATTACTGTTACATATTCAGAAATAAAGACTTAAAACTGCTAAAATTAAAACTAAAATAAAAATACATGGAAAGGGAGCATTTAGTAATAGGGTGGAAGGAGTTATGCTCCTTGAAACAGCATACCTCAAGCATACCTTGAAACAGTAGGAAGAGTCTGCTGATTACAACAGGGAGCTGAAAACCATAAGATATGCATCCTAATCTTGCTTTAATTATGACCTTTCGATGTTCCAGTCTCTAATTTCTTTTTTTACTGAGGTATAATTGGCGTATAACATTATATTAGTTTCGGGTATACAACATACTGATTCAGCATTTATATACACTGGGAAATGGTCACCCCCAGTCTAGTTGCCGCCCATCACCATGCACAGTTGCACTTTTTTTCTTGTGATGAGAACTTTTTAAGATTTACTGTCCTGGCAACTTTCAAATACGTACAACACTATTATTAATGATAATCACCATGCTGTACGTGAAATCTAATTTCTTCTGCTATATAGTCACTTGGGAAGTTTGCTAGAATGCCTCTATGTTCCAGCGCCATGCTTATAAAGGGAGTGAATTAGAAAAATTGTTCTTCAGTATCAACTAGATTTTTCCGGAATTCCTTTTCTGGCTGCCTTGTGCTATAGAATGTGATATAGCTAGAATGAACTACTTGTGATTCTGCAAGCTGCACATGTTATCTTTGGATTCTGTGTCTTTGTATATTGTATACAGACATCCTGCCACCATACTACATTCTCATTATTTGCTAGCCCCTATCTGTCCTGACTTCCCCAGGAGGCAGTTGATCTGTTCCTCCTCTGTGTTCCTTATCGTCACCCCTGTCAGAGCACTTTTTACTACTTGTGACATTGAAATAGCCTGTTTATAGGCACCTCTCCTCCTCTCTTGATCTCAGGTGCTCAGACTTTTTCATCATTGTGAATCTAACTCCCACCACATAAACCCCAGATCTTCAAAGGTAGTTCTATTTTTAGCTTTTTGAGGAACCTCCAAACTGTTCTCCAGTGTGGCTATACCAGTTGCATTCCCACCAGCAGTGCAGGAGGGTTCCCCTTTCTTTGCATCCTCACCAATACCTGTTGTTGCCTTAGTTGTTAATTTTAGCTATTCTGACAGGTGTGAGGTGGTATCTGATTATGGTTTTAATTTGTATTTCCCTGATGATGAGTGATGTTGAGTATCTTTTTATGTGTCTATTAGCCATCTGGATGTCTTCTTAGGAAAAATGTCATGTCTTCTGCCCATTTCTTAACTGGGTTATTTGGTTTTTGGGTGTTGAGTTAGATAAGTTGTTTATATATTTTGGATACTAACCGTTTATCAGATATGTCGTTTGCAAATATCTTCCCCCATTCCATAGGCTGCATTTTAGTTTTGTTGATTGTTTCCTTCACTGTGCAGAAGCTTTGTATCTTGAAGTCCCAATAGTTCATGTTTGCTTTTGTTTCCCTTTCCTTCAGTGATGTGTCTAGTAAGAAACTGCTCCAGGGTCAAAGAGGTTGCTGCTTGTGTTCTCCTCTAACATTTTGATGGTTTCCTGTCTCACATTTAGGTCTTTAATCAATTTTGAATTTATTTGTGTGTGTTTGGTGTAGGAAAGTGGTCCACTTTTATTCTTCTGCATGTTGCTGTCCAGTTTTCCCAGCCCCATTTGTTGAAGAGACTCTTTTTTCATTGGATATTCTTTCCTGCTTTATCAAAGATTAGCTGACCGTATAGTTGGGGTTCATTTCTAGGTTTTCTATTCTGTTGCACTGATCACTGTGTCTGTTTTTATGCCAGCACCATAGTATCTTGATGACTCAGCTTTGTAATATGGCTCTTAATGGAAAAGCATTCGATGCTCATGGATTAGAAGAACAAACATACTTAAAATGTTTATACTACCAAAGCAGTCTACCATTTTAATGCAATCCCTATCAAAATACCACCAACATTTTTCACAAAGCTAGAACAAACAACCCTAAAATTTGTATGGAATCACAAAATACCCCACATAGCCAAAGCAGTCGTGAAAAAGAAAAACAAAACTGGAGGTATCATGATTCTGGATTTCATTCTCTCTAAAGCCTTTAGGGCACAGTTCTATTTTCTTAACGGTTGTGAGTCAAAGTTTAGCCACCTTCTGCTTTCCCCAACCAAAGCCATTGGAGTGAAAGTCCAGTAGCTGAATCAGTCCCTAGTGACCCATTGATATCACTCAGAGGACTGCATCTCATACTGTCCATATGCATGTTTTGGTAAAGGAAAGAAGCAGGGATAAGCCCTACTTCCCCATGAAATCTCCCTAACGCATATGGCCAACACACATCATATACATTATCTTCTGTCCGAATGAGCTGCCTCTTTTCAGGACATACTTTTTATCAAGTAACACCTTAAGCCTTAGGAAACATACTAGCTGCAGTGAATGATAACCATAGAGGGAAGAAGAATGAGGAACAGTCAACAAAGCAGTGTTTACAAGAAATGATAACTGGAAAAGATTAAGAGTGAAGTAAAGGACAATAGGGCAGAGTAAAAGGGATCTTCACCATGTTTAGTCATAAACTTCCTTTTGTAATAAATTTTGTAAACACCCAAAGATAAGCCTCCCAGTAAAAGGTGTCTTACATAATAGTGAATAGGAAATAATTGTTGAATCATTGAAGTAATCAAAGAATGATTTCAAACACATCTTGGACAATCTTGTAAGAAGACAAGTTCAAGCCATTTGTGTACATGGTATTTGGATGAAGTAAGATGTAAGTTGCTTGGCCATTTTTACATTACCATCTCTATTTCCTCAAACTTAGTCTACAGCCTGCCTTATTTGTTGCTACCTTCTCACCTCTTAAGCTGGAGTTGAATAGCCCTTGGAAATGTATTTATTAAGAAGACTCTTCAGTGTTGGCTGCTGTATAGAAATTCAAAGAAAAAATAGAGCAGTCCTCTCTCCAGGAATATAGGAAATAGGTTAAGGAAGCTTAGGAAAGCTGATATGACCATGCCAGTGGTCTCCTTTGGCCTACCTAGTATCTGCATGGCCAACAGCAGGGGGGAACATACCAGCACAGGAAAATTATATTACATTTTGCTTGACCCCAATACAAATAATATGTGTGATCAAAACAGAATTCACTATGAAGATAATGCCCACAAAATGGCAGACTAGAAGCTCCAAGCCCTTGTTCCCTCATAGAGACATTAAAATAATAATAACAATAATAATAATAATAATATGACTAAAATAATCTTATAGAACCTCTAGAAAACAAAGTAAACACAACAGTCAAGTGAACCCCAATCAAGAAAAAGCCACATTGCCTGCTCCCCTAGATTAAGGGATGATCATCGACCAATGTAATTCATGACATTAACCAAATGGAGGGGAGAAAAATGATAGTCTCAATTCTAAGGAAGAAACATCTGACAAGATTCAACACCTTTTCATGTTAACAACCCTCGACAAAGTAGAAGTAGAAGGAAACTACCTCCACAAAACAAAGGCCATAAATAAAAACTCACAGCTAATTTCACACTCAATGGTGAAAGGTTGAAAGCTTTTCTGCTAAGATTGGGAACAAGACAAGGATGCACTCCTTCACCAATTCTATTCAGCATTGTACTGGAAGTCCTAGCCAGAGCAATTAGCAAGAAAAAGAAATAGAAGGCATCCAAACTAGAAAGGAAGAAGTAAAATTATCTCTCTTTGCAGATGACATTATCTTTTTTTCTCCAGATTTATTGAAATCTTTTTGACATATAACATATGTAAGTTTAATGTGTGCAATGTGATGACTAGATACATGTATACTTTGTAAAATTATTTCCACAATAAGATTAGTTAACACCTCCATCCTTTTACATAATTGTGATTACTTTTGTGTGTGTGGTGATAACACTTAAGATCTATTCTCTTAACAACTTAAAGTATGTAATACAGCATTTTAATTATAGTCATCATGTTGTGCATTAATTAGATCCCATATCTTACTTATCTTATATCTGAGAATTTGTACTCTTTGACCAACATCTCTCCATTTCCCCTACCCCTTAGTCCCTGGCAACCACCATTATACTCTATTTCTATGACCTTACCTTTTTAAGATTCCATATGTAAGTGGGAACATACACTATTCATCTTTCTCTGTCTGACTTATTTCACTTAACAAAATGCCCTCAGTGTTCATCCATGTGGTTGCAAATGACAGGATTCCCTTCTTTTTCATGACTCAGTAATATTCCATTCCATTGTCTATACAATAGTGTACACACACACACACACACACACGCACGCATCGTCTTTGTCTATTAATCCATTGATAAAAATTAGGTTGTTTCCACATTTGGGCTACTGTGAATCATGCTGCAGTGAACATGGGGTTCATATATCTCTTCGAGATAGTGCTTCCATTTCATTCAGAAGTATACCCACAGTGGGATTGCTGGCTCATATGGTAATTCTATTATTAATTTTTTGATAACTGTTTTGATTACTGTAGTTTCATGATAAAGTTTGAAATCAGGAAATGTGATACCTCTAGTTTTGTTCTGCTTTCTTAGGATGACTTTTTTTATTTGGGATCTTTTGTGATTCCATATAAATTTTAGGATTATTTTTTTCTATTTCTGTGAAAAATATCATTGGAATTTTGATGGGGATTGTATTGTTTGCTAATATCTGATTTAGAATTTTTGCCTCCTTATAGTTGTCATAAACTTTTTCTATACAACTGTGGTCATATTTGGTATTAAGGACATTCTTGAATAATGAGATAGCATACCTTATTTTTTTGTTTATTTATATTATTTTTGAGAGAGAGAGAGTGCAGGAAGGGCAGACAGAGAGGGAGACAGAGAATCCCAAGCAGGCTCTGCACTGACAGCCTAGAGCCCACTGTAGAGCTTGAACTCACAAACCATGAGATCATGACTTGACTTGAAACTAAGAGTCACACACCTAACTGATTGAGCCACCCAGGCACCCCAACATGCCTTATTTTTGATGCCCAACAAGAATTTCTTTTTTTTGTTTTCTATTAAAAAAATTTTTTTTATATATGTTTATTCTTGAGACAGAGATAGAGTATGACCAGGGGAGAGGCAGAAAGAGAGCATGAGCAGGAAAGGGGCAGGGAGAGAGAAGGAGACACAGAATCTGAAGCAGGCTCCAAGCTCTGAGCTGTCAGCACAGAACCCGTCACGAGGCTTGAACCCATGAACTATTAAATCAGGACCGGAGCTGAAGTTGGACGCTTAACCGACTGAGCCACCCAGGCGACCTCTGACAAGAATTTATATAAAAAATATTGTTAAATGTTTGTTTGTAGAAATCACAGTTAAATCATCTGAGTCTTGAGGTTTATTGTAAAGAATTCACACTGATTTCAATTTCTTTAATAGATACTAGAAGCTTCCGGTTTCCAGCGACAAAAAGCACAGATTCCCTGAGGATATCATTGTGTGTGATGGTGAGTAAGTCCACTCATCCTTCCAGCTTTTGTTCCTAAAACCTATGTTTTAACCTTTTGGGGCACAACACTATATAAAGGCTATAGGTTTAAGGTGTATGTGTACTGACCAAAGCAGAGACACTTAGAAATTCACATATTATGTTAGGTCTTCCTTTCTTCTGTAGGGTAGCTTATATGGATAATTAATGCCCCCAAATATTAAAATCTGTCCTCTTTAATTGTGTGACCTTTCTGATGCCCCCCAAAAATGGTAAAAAGGAAATATTAAGCCAGAAAAATAATGATTTCCCCTTTATAAATCAGACTTGAAGAGGCTTTGAATGTGTACTCCTTAATAATGAGCCCGCACATTTAAGTCACAAATTTAACAATTCCTAGACTTAAAATGGATCATTCCTGACAAGTGTTGGAAATGTGTAAAAGGACTATACTTGAGGTAGGGTGCACTTACGTATGCCTTCAGTATACCACAGCGGAAACCATAGGCTGCAGAGGGGTCACACCAGTTGACTTAATTGTTAAGATGTTCTTCTGATTCGGTTTCTGGAAGAAGGGTGGGGGGGTTTTCATATTAGTACATTAGTACATTTAGTTGAACCTTTTTTAGGGGAATCAGAGCAATCTGCATCTGTGAAGGGTCCTCCTGAAAAAAGAATGAGCAAAGTGTAAGACTCCACCTATGGTCACCATAGGAGATATGGCACAAGCTGTCTTGCATGTGTAAGTGTGGATGAAAGAAACGGGGCACATGGCCTCAACCTCTTTGGAGAATGGGCACAAAGACACACTTAGAGGGGTGCCTGGGTGACTCCATCGGTTAAACACTGACTTCGGCTCAGGTCATGATCTCATGGTTCATGGGTTTGAGCCCCACGTTGGGCTCTGTGCTGACAGCTCGGAGCCTGGAGCCTGCTTCAGATTCTGTGTCTCCCTCTCTCTGCTCCTTCCCCACTCGTGCTCTGTCTCTGTCTCTCAAAAATAAACATTAAAAAAATTTTTTTAAAAGAAGACACAGAGAGTAGCTTGAAAGACGCTTTTGTGAATTCATAAATATGTTATACTAGCACTTTACTGTCCAAGTCTTATTAGAGACTCTTTCCTGAATATCCATCCTGCAAATTAAAATCCTCTGTGATTTCAGTTTTCCCTTTAAGACCTATATTTTTGGTGCAATAAGATTGAACTTAAGTTCAGTTAAGCGAACTGATGCATTTTTCAATCCAACATGTAGGCAAGTTGCCATATTTATCACAGCCAAACCACTAGGCAAGTTCCATTGCCTTACATTTTATGTAGTTCTGGATTTCTCTTCGCTTAGTCTGTTTTTCAAAATCCAGCAAATGCAAGGTGATTTTGGTTTTGGATTGTTTTTACTCTTACATCACAGTTGCTAAACTCTCCAGTTCTAAAATTCCTAAGCATGTGAATTATGTCCCTAAAAGGCTATTATTTTTTAAGACATTTAATTTTTTTTAACTGATCACTTGCACTCACCACATTTCTGAACTGAAATTGTCTCACATGTCTGTGCTTTTCTGGAAGGGCTGGTACATTTGCAGCTTTGTGGCTTTTCACCAAACTTTGTGTAACAGGATGTTAAACGAGACTCTTCCTGTCTGAGAATTTCACCATTCTCTAAAGATGAGTGCACGAGGTGCCAAAGAACCACAATTTCTAAAACAACATGCTACCGCATTTGGGAGGAGTTAAATTGATAAAACATGAAAAAAGTCATTTCTATTAAATCAAATCTCATTAGCTTCCATCAGTTTAAGAATATTTTAACAATTCTTCTTTTACCAGGAGTATACTCTTGGTACTTAGACTTGCAAAATATAAAAAGTTATTTCTCCTGGGGTACCTGGGTGACCCAGTTGGTTAAACATGTGACTCTTGATTTGGGCTTGGGTCATGATCTCATGTTGTGTGAGATCAAGCCCAATGTTGGGCTCCATGCTGACAGCACAGAACCTGCTTGGGATATCCTCTCTCTCTCTCTCTCACTCTCTCTCTTTCTCTCTGCTCCTCCCCTGCTCACACATGCACACTCTCTTTCAAAATAAATAAACCTTTAAAAAAGTTATTTTTCTTGCCAGCAAATTTTCTTCCAAATAATGGAATCTGGAAGAGAGACGCCAAATTTATTTTTTTTCATTGCTAAATAGTAAAAACATCCTGCTATACATCCAAATATAACTAGCCTTAGATTCATCATCTCTAGAATCATATCTTTTTAGCTTCATAAATAAAGTGAAAAATAATAGCAACAAAAAATGAGAGAGACAGAGGGGGATTCCTTGATCCAGTTGGTGAGGAAGGACTCTTTTTATTTGGATGATAGTCATGTGCCCACCCTCTCCTACATCAATATCTGTGTCTCAGAAAGTACAGGACCTCTGTATTTAGTGCAGCTTGGGTCCACCCCTTAAAATGTCCAAGTTTAATTTCAGGACTATTAAAATTATCTGTCTCAAATATTGTTGTGTATCTTTTTACAATAATAAAAGAAATGTCAGCTCTAATTATTATAAAGTTCTGTTATCAAAATGAGCTCCTGACAACCTTGCTAGATGTTAGATTTTTCTAGCTGCTCTTAAAGCTAGCAGTGGTCAATGTGATTATGTTTGCTCAGGAGATAGAAACAGAAGCATGTGTATGTCACTTGAGAGTCTAGGCCACAGAAATTTGCTCCTGTACTCCACCAGTTCCATCTTTTCCCTCCTACTGGTTCAACTTTGACAGCAGTGGAGCTTTGACCTTGCAGATAAATAGGCGTTCTTAGTGGGTACAGAACAACTAGATGGAAGGAACCTGAATCCCTGCAGAACCCTGTGGAGGAATGCTTCCAAACAAGCCTGGAGTGGTAGAAGCAGAGGTGCTGTGACAGCACCCTCTAAAGGGATCTCTATCTCCAGTGTCCTCCCTGTACTCTTTCTCCTCCTGCCATCAGAATGTGGAACTCTATATGCCTTTGGAATAAATCCCATTACTCAGGTCCCACCTGATCTTTCAGCCTCATCCTTAATGAGCCTGTGGCTATGGTGAACTCCAGTGGATTCCTAGCATTTGCTCACTACCATTGTTTATTTGCTCATTTCATTCTTTTGGTCTAAAATACATTTCCTCTCATTTTTCTTTGATGCAATCTGAGTTATCTTTTGAGATCCAGCAGTAATGGCACCTCTTCTTGTAGCCATCTAAAATCCTGAATATAATTAATTGTTGCTTTTTTAGACAACCAAGCACTTTATTTTTAACATTATGTTAGCAGTTATTACTTCTCATTTAATGGTAAAATATTCATGTTCATCAAGATACAGGTTAGCCAAAGAACTTTTCTTTGTTTTTAAATACACAAAAACCGTGGAAATGCTAGTTTTGAAGGCCTGAGAGGTATATAATGATGACAAATAGGCAAAACGTAAAGTAATAGCTTTTATCAGCAGCCTTTAGTTGGGCTGATGACAAAGTCTCAATTTTGAAAATTCCTTAACTTTAAATAAACTATCCTGGCAAGGTTTGATGACATGTCTAAAGATACTTTAAAAGTGGAGATTAAAGGGCGCCTGCGTGGCTCGGTCAGTTAAGCATCTGATTCTTGATTTCAGCTCAGGTCATGATCCCAGGATCATGGGATGGAGCTCCGCATCAGACTCCACACCTGCTTGGAATTCTCTCTGTCTCTCTCTCTCTCTCTCTCTCTCTCTCTCCCTCTCCCTCTCCCTCTCCCTCTCTCTCTCCCTCTCCCTTTTCCTCTCTCTCTCCCTCCCTCTCCCTCTTTCTCTCTTTCTCTCTCTCTCTCTCTCCCCTTCCCTCCCTCCCCCTCCCCCTCTCCCCTGCTTGTGCTCTCTCTTTCTCTCTAAAAAATAAAAATAGAGTGGAGATTAAAAAAATTTACTTGTTCACTATCTTGAACCAGTTATCACAAACAATAAAGGTAGACCAAACTGGCTATCTATTATTTTCATTTCACAGATTGGATCTTTGGGTCAAGGGTGAATATGGTCTTTCCAGTTAGCCTCACTGCAAGACATCGAATCTGTTCCTGGAGTAATAGGGTCAGAGCAAACTGAGGTGTGGCCAAGAAACTAGGATGGGAGATGCCGATAGTACCTATAGTCACCATCAAAGATGTATCATGAAACAAATTACACTAAATTCAGGGTGGAGTGAAGGAAAAGTCACAGTCACCTGAACCTGGGCTGAGGGAAATGAACAGAGGGACACCCTGACCTCTCAGAGAGTGGCATTAGCAAGCCTTTTGTCTTTTCCACATTCGCAAATATTTAATGCTAGCATCTAGAACCCAGGTCACAGAGGAAGCTTCTCCTTCTGATATCCATCAGACAAATATAAAAACCTCCTAAATTTTACATTCTTTTTCCCCACGCTCAAAAATACTAACTGCTGAACTAAGGGCAGCTCTTGTTTCCACTGGCTCAGCCCACACTGTGATTATGAACAAGATGACATATTTATTACAGCTATCTCACTAAGCTGATTCACTGACTCAGATTTGTGCAGTAACAGTTTCTTCTTATTTCTTTTTTTTTATATATATAGATTTCCTCAGTCCCACCAATATCAGAGTATTTGTTTTGTGGTGTTTAGCTTTCTGTCACAGTAGCTAGTGCCTCTTGCTCTCATTCAAGAATATAGCAAGGCTATAGATCTTGACTCTAAAACTATTTATTCTTTTATCCCCAGATTTTTATCAGCTGAAGAATTGCATCAAATAGATTGATGGCCTGAAACTGCTTAAAGTCTGCATTTCCAGGAACTCGATGTGGTTTAGGATATCATCAGTTTGGGGCTCCTTCTTCTTATGCTTCAGGATGCTAAATGGGACTCTTCTGTTAGGGGTCCACTAAGTGTCCTGGACTGAGAACACTAGGTGCCAAATAACTAATTCCCAAGCAAGGTGCCACATCAGCTTTTACAGTTAGGTTAAACTCAAGACAGTAGAAGAAAAATAATATGATTATATCAATTAATGAAGAAAAAGCATTTGACAAAAGTCTAACACTCACTCGTGATGAAACCTTTCACAAATTAGGAATAGTGGGGTATTTCCTCACCTTGATAAAGAATAGCTGAAAAAAACCTACAAGCATACTTAATGGTGAAAAGCTAGATGCTTTCCCGTAAGATTAGGAACAAGGCAATGATGTCTGCTTTCACTTCTATTGAACATCATGGAAGTCCTAATGAAATAAGACAAAAAAAGAAAAGGAAAGATATATAGATTTTTTTATGTAGAAAGTCTCAAAACATCATCAACAACAACAAAAAATTCCTGGCACTAATAAGTGATTATAGCAAGGTTGCAGGATACAAGGTTTACATACAAAAATCAATTGCTTGCTTATACATTGGCAATGAACACGTGGAATTTGAAATTAATAACACAATATCATTTATGTTAGCACTCCTGAGAAAGAAATACTTAGGTTATACATCTGAAAAAAAAATATGTGTAAGGTCTAATGAAGAAAATAACTCTGTTGAAAGAAAACAAAGAAAAATCTAAATAAATGGGAACACTCAGTATTGTCAAGATGTCAGTTCTATAGATTCAATATAATCCCAGTAAAAATGCCAGCAAGTTATTTTGTGGATATTGACAAACTAATTCTGAAGTTCATATGGAGACGCAAAAGACCCAGAATATACAGCAAATACTGACGGAGAAGAAAATGTCAGAAACTGAAACTACCCAGCTTTAAGACTTACTATAAAATTATAGTAATCAAGACTGTGTGGCACTGGAAAAAGAATAGACAAGTAGATCAATGGAACAGAATAGAGGGTCCAGGAATAGACTCACACAACTATAGTTAACTGATCTCTGACAAAGGAAGAAGAGCAAATCAGTGGATAAAGCATAATCTTTTCAATAAATGCTGCTGGAACAACTGCACATTCATATACAAAAAAAAAAAGGAAGGAAAAGAAAAAGAATCTAGACACAGATCTTACAATTTTGATAAAAATGAATTCAAGTTGGATCATAGATCTAAATGTAAAACATAAAACTCCTAGAAGATAAGATAGAGGAAAAACCTAGGCGACCTTTGGTTTATTGATAACTTTTTAGATACACTACCAAAAATCACAATCAATGAAAAGAAAATTGGTAAGTTGTACTTCATTGAAATTGAAAACTTTTGATGTTCAAAACACAGTATTCAAAGAGTGAAATGACAACGTACACATTAAGAGAAAATATTTACAGAAAACATGTCTGATAAAGAACTGATGTCCAAAATACACAAACAACTCTTAAGACTCAAGAATAAGAAAACAACCCAATTTAAAAATGGGCAAAAGATCTGAACAGACACCTCACAAAGATTCACAGATGTCAAGCAAGCATCTGAAAGGATGCCCCACATCATATGTCTTTAGAGAACCCTACATTAAAACCACAATAAGAGGGGCACCTGGGTGGCATAGTCAGTTAAGCTTCCGACTTTGGCTCAGATCATGATCTTGGCAGTTCGTGAGTTCAAGACCCGCTTTGGGCTCTGTGGTGACAGCTCAGAGCCTGGAGACTGCTTTGGATTCTATGTCCCCCCATCTCTCTGCCCCTCCCCTGCTCTCTTTCAAAAATAAATAAACGTTAAAAAGGAAAAATTCTATCTTTTGGGATGTGCACTGGGTGTTGTATGGAAACCAATTTGACAATAAATTTCATATATTAAAAAATAAAAATTAAAAAATTAAAAAATAGATATTTACATATGTCAAAAAAAAGAAAAAATTGTAAAAATAATTTTACAAAAATAAAACCACAAAAGATACCACTAAACACAAACCAAAATGGCTAAAACCTAGAATGCTGATGACACCAAATACTAGTAGAAGATATGAAGTGATAATAACTCCCATTCATTGCTGTGGGACTGCGAAATGGTTTGGCCATTTTGGAAGACATTTTTGTAGTTTCTCCCAGTGCTTAACACTTACCATCCGATCCAGGGATTGTGCTCCAGTATTTACCAAAATGAGTTGAAAACTTAATTTACAAAAAACCTGCATACAGATGTTGAAAGTAGCTTTATATATAATTGCCAAAACTTAGAAGCAACCAACATATGCTTCAGCAGGTGAATAGATAAACAAATTGTGATATATCTGGTCAATGGAATGTTAATTCAATCCTAAAAAGAAATGGGCTCTCAAGGCACGAAAAGACGTAAGCAGACTTCAGTACAATTTGCTAAGTGAAAATTTCAGAAGCCCATCTGAGAGGCTACATATTGTCATCCAACTATATGACATTCTGAAAAGGTAAAACAGTAAAAATACCAGTGGTTGCTAGAGGCTCAAAGGGAGGAAGCGTGGTATGAATAGCTGGAGGTCTTTTGGGAAATGAAACTATTCTGTATGTACATACATATAAAACATACAAAAAATGTACCACACTAAGTGAACTCTAATATAGAATTTAGTTAATAATCTTTCAACATTGATTCAGCATTCATAACAAATGTACATGCTAATGTAAGATGGAAATAACTGGGGAAAACTGGGGGGTGGAGTGGGCTAAGGGATATATGGAAACTCTTACTTTTTGCTTTATTTATGTAAACCTAAAACTGATCTAAACAAAATAAAGTCTTAATTTAACATAATGCATAGGACATCAAAGAATGTAATTTCAGGCATCTGGGTGGCTCAATCGGTTAAACATCCAACCCTTGATCTTGGCTGAGGTCATGATCTCACAGTTTGTGAGATCCAGCCCCACGTTGGGTGCTGCACTGACAGCATGGAGCCTGCTTGGGATTCTCTTTCTTCCTCTCTGCTTCTCCCCTGCTCATGCATTCTCTCTCTCTCTCTCTCTCTCTCTCTCTCTCTCTCTCTCAAAATAAATGCATAATCTTAAAAAACAAACAATGTAGTTTCAATTCAATCAATTTGACACTATATTACATTAGGTAGGAATTTTTTAAGTTTTATTTTAATTCCAGCTAATTAACATACAGTATTGTATTTGTTTCAAGTGTAAAATATAGTAATATAACACTTCCATATATCACCCTGTGCTCATCACAGCAATTGCACTCCTTAATCCCTGTCATCTATTTAACCCATCCCCACACCCACCTCCTCTCTGGTAACCATCAGTTTGTTCTCTATAGTTAAGGGTCTGTTTCTTGGTTTGTCTCTCTCTCTCTCTCTCTCTCTCTCTCTCTCTCTCTCTCTCTCTTTCTCTTTTAATCCCTTTGCTCATTTGTTTCTTAAATTCCACATATGAGTGAAATCATACACTATATGTCTTTATCTAACTTATTTCACTTAGCATTCACTTAGTTCCATCCGTATCATTTTAAATGGAAAGATTTCATTGTATTTTGTTTGTTTTCAGGAGTAGAATTTAGTGATTTATCACTTATATATATCACCTAGTGCTCAACATGACAAGTGCCCTTCTTAATACCCATCACCCATTTAACCCATCCCCCATTTAACCACTTCCCTCCATCAACCCTCAGTTTGTTCTCTGTTGTAAAGAGTCTCTTATGGTTTCTCTCTCTCTCAATATTTCATTCTTTTTTATGGCTGAGTAATATTCCAGTGTGTGTGTGTGTAGACATACATACATCCCATATCTTCTTTATCCATTCATCAGTTGATGGACACTTGGGCTATTTCCATAGTTTGGCTATTGTAGGTAATGCTGCTATAGAAACTGTATAAATATTGTATAAATGCTGCTATGTATCTCTTTGAGTTAGTATTTTTATATCCTTTGGGTAAATACCTAGTAGTGCAATTGCTCAGTTGTAGGGTTGTTCTATTTTTAACTTTTCAAAGAAACTCCATACTGTTTTGCACAGTGGCTGTACCAGTTTGCATTCATACCAGCAGTGCAAGAGAATTCCCCTTTCTCCACATCCTTGCCAACACTTGTTTCATGTGTTGTTGATTTTAGCCATTCTGACAGGTGTGAGGTGATATCTCATTTTAGTTTTTATTTGAATTTCCCTGATGAGTGATGTTGAGCATCTTTTCATTTGTCTGTTAGTCATCAGGATGTCTTCTTTGGAAAATGTCTATTCATATCTTCTGTCCACTTCTTAACTGGATAATTTGTTTTTTAGGTGTTCAGTTTGATAAGTTCTTTATATATTTTGGATACTTTATCAGATATGTCTTTTGCAAATATCTTCTCCCATTCCATAGGCTACCTTTTAATTTTGTTGACTGTTTCCTTCACTGTGCAGAAGCTTCTTATTTTGATGAAGTCCCAATAGTTTATTTTTGCGTTTGTTTTCCTTGCCTTAGTATACATACCTAGAAAGAAGGTGCTACAACTGATGTCAGAAAGGTTGCCGCTTGTGTTCTCTACTAGGATTTTTAAGGTTTCAAGTCTCACATTTAAGTCTTTAATCTATTTTGAACTTATTTTTCTGATTGGCCTAAGAAAGTGGTCCAGTTTCCTTCTTTTGCATGTAGGTTTCCAGTTTTCCCAGCACCATTTGTTGAAGAGATGGTCTTTTTCCCATTGGATATTCCTTCTGCTTTGTTGAATATTAACTGACAATATAGTTGTAGGTTCATTTTTGGATTTTCTCTTCTGTTCTATTGATCTGTGTGTCTGTTTTGTGGCAGTTTTGATTACTACAGGTTTGTAATGTAACTTGAAGTCCAGAATTGTGATGCCTCCAACTTTGCTTTTACTTTTCAAGGTTGCTTTGGTATTCTGAGTCTTTTGTGGTTCCATACAAATTTTAGGATTCTTTGTTCTAGTTCAGCGAAAAATGCTGTTGGTATTTCAGTAGGGATTTTATAAAATGTGTAAATTGCTTTGGGTAGCATAGACATTTTAACAATATATGCTCTTCCAATCTGTGAGCATGGAATGTCTTTCCATATTATCATGTCATCTTCAGTTTCTTTCATCAGTGTTTTTTAGTTTTCACAGTATAGGTCTTTCACCTCTTTGGTTAGGTTTATTCCTAGGTATCTTATTGTTTTCAGTGTAGTTGTAAATGGGATCGATTCCTTAATTTCTCTTTTTGCTGCTTCATTATTGGTGTATAGAAATGCAACAGATTTCTGTACATTGATTTTCTATCCTGCTACTTTCCTGAATTTGGGTGTCAGTTTTAGCAGATTTTTGATGGAGTCTTTCAGGTTTTCTATATAAAGTATCATGTCATCTGCAAACATCTTACTTCTTTCTTGCTGATTTTGGGTGCCTTTTATTTCTTTTTATTGTCTAATTGCTGAGGCTAGGACTTCCAGTACTAGGTTAAATAACAGTGGTGAGAGTGGACATCCCTGTCTTGTCCCTGACTGTAGAGGAAAAGCTCTCAGTTTTTGGCCATTGAGGATGATATTCACTGTTTTTCATATATGGCCTTTATTATGTTGAGGTATGATATTAGCTGTTTTTCGTATATAGCCTTTATTACATTGAGGTATGTTCCCTCTAAACCTACTTTGTTAGAGTTTTTATCATGAATGTATGTTGAACTTTGTCAAATGCTTCTTCTGCATCTACTCAAATTATCTAGTGGCTCTTATCCCTTCTTTTATTAATATGGTGCATCATGTTGATTGATTTGCAAATATTGAACCACCCTTGCAACCCAGGAATAAACCCCACTTGATTGTGGTGAATGATTGTTTAAATGTATTGTTGGATTCGGTTTGCTAGTATTTTATTGAGAATTTTTGCATCCATGTTAATCAGGAATATTGGCCTGTAGTTTTCTTTTTTAGCAGAGGCTTTGTCTGCTTTTGGAATGAATGAAGGTAATCCTGACCTCATAAAATGAGTTTGGAAGTTTTCCTTTTCAATTTTCTGGAGTAGTTTGAAAAGAATACGTATTAACTCTTCTTTTTTTTTTTTTTTTTAACGTTTTATTTATTTTTGAGACAGGGACAGACAGAGCATGAACAGGGGAGGGTCAGAGAGAGGGAGACACAGAATCCGAAACAGGCTTCAGGCTCTGAGCTGTCAGCACAGAGCCCGACGCAGGGCTCGAACCCACGGACCGCGAGATCATGACCTGAGCCAAAGCCGTCCACTTAACCAACTGAGCCACCCAGGCGCCCTTTAACTCTTCTTTAAATGTTTGGTAGAATTCACCTATGAAGCCATTTGGTCCTGGGCTTTTGTTTGTTGGGAGTTTTTTGATTACTGATTCAGTTTCTTTCCTATTATCAGTCTGTTCAATGTTTCTATTTCTTCCTATTTCAATTTTGGTGGCTTTTATGTTTCTAGGAATTTAATAATTTCTTCCAGGTTGGCATATAGTTTTTCAAAATATTCTCTTGTAATTGTGTATATTTCTGTGGTATACCTTGTTATCTCCCCTCTCACATTTGTGAATTTATTTGGGTTCTCTCTCTCTCCCTGTCTTGGTAAGTCTAACTAGAGAATTATCAATTTTAATAATTTTTTCAAAGATCCAGCTCCTGGTTTCATTGATCTGTTCTATTGGGTTTTTTGTTTTTTTTTTTTTAGTGTCTCTGTCATTTATTTCTGCTCTAATCTTTATTATTTCCTTCCTTCTGCTGACTTTAGGCTTCATTTGTTGTTCTTTTTCTAGCTCCATTAAGCATAAGGTTAGATTGTTTTAGATTTTTCTTGCTTCTTGAAGTCAGCCTGTATTGCTATATACTTCCTTCTTATGACCTCTTTTGCTGCATCCCAAGGGTTTTGGACCATTGTGTTTTCATTTTCATTTGTTTCCATGTGTTTTTTTTATTTCTTCTTTGATTTCCTGGTTGATGCATTCATTCTTTAGTAGCATATTGTTTAACCTCCATGTATTTGTGGTCTTTCTGTATTTCCTCTTGTGGTTGACATCTAGTTTCATAGCGTTGTGGTCACAAAAGGTACATGGTATGATTTTAATCTTTTTGTATTGTTGAGGCCTGTTTTTTGACCTAATATGTGATCTATTCTAGAGAATGTTCCATGTGCTCTTAGAAAGAATGTGTATGCTGCTGTTTTAGGATGGAATATTTTGTATATATCTGTTAAATCAGTCTGTTCCAGTATGTCATTCAAAGCCATTGTTTCCTTGTGGATTTTCTGCTTAGATGCTCTGTCCATTGATGTAAGTGGGGTCCCCTGTTATTATTGTGTTATTATCAATTAGTTCATTTATGTTTGTTATTAGTTGCTTTATATATTTGGGTTCTTTCATGTTGGGTGCATAAATATTTACAATTGTTATATCTTCTTGTTGTATTGTCCCCTTTATGATTATATAATGACCTTTGTCTCCGGTTACAGACTTTGTTTTAAAGTCTAGTTTGTTTTATATAAGTATTGCTACTGTGGCTTTCTTTCGACATCCATTTGTGTGATAAATGTTTCTCCATCCCCTCACTTCTGACCTGCAGGTGTCTTTAAGTCTAAAATAAGTCTCTAGTAAGCAACACATAGATGGGTATTGTTTTTTTATCCATTCAAACACCCTATGTCTTTTGATTGGAACATTTAGTCCATTTAATTCAAAGTAATTATTGATAGATATGTATTGTCATTTAAGTAATTGTTTTGTCATTGTTTCTGGAGATTTTCTCTGATCATTTCTTTTTTTTTTTTTTAATTTTTTTTTTCAACGTTTTTTATTTATTTTTGGGACAGAGAGAGACAGAGCATGAACGGGGGAGGGGCAGAGAGAGAGGGAGACACAGAATCGGAAACAGGCTCCAGGCTCCGAGCCATCAGCCCAGAGCCTGACGCGGGGCTCGAACTCACGGACCGCGAGATCGTGACCTGGCTGAAGTCGGACGCTTAACCGACTGCGCCACCCAGGCGCCCCTCTGATCATTTCTTATCTTTGACACTTTTGGTCTCTCCTTTGCATACAAAGAATCCCCTTTAATATTTCTTACAGGGCTGGTTTAATGGTCACAAACTCTTTTAGTTTTTGTTTGTCTGGGAAACTCTTTATCTCCCCTTCTATCTGAATGATAGCCTTACTGGATAGAGTACTCTTGGCTACAGATTTTTCCCAGTTAGCACTTTGAATATATCATGCCTCTCCCTTCTGGCTTGCCAAGTTTCTGTTGAGAAATCTCCTGCTAGCCTTATGGGTTTTCCCTTATAAGTTCCCAGGACTTCTTTTGTCTTGCTCCTTTTAAGATTTTTTTTCTTTATCACTATATTTTGCAAATTTAATTTCAATGTGTCTTGCTGTTGGTCTGCTTTTGTTGATTTTTTAAATTTTTTTTAATGTTTATTCATATTTGAGGGACAGAGAGAGACAGAGCACTAGTGGGGGAGGGGCAGAGAGACAGAGACAGAATCTGAAGCAGGCTCCAGGCTCTGAGCTGCAAGCTGTCAGCTGTCAGCACAGAGCCTGATGTGGGGCTTGAACTCATGAGCAGTGAGATCATGACCTGAGCCAAAGTCAGACGCTTAAGCAACTGAGCCACCCAGGCACCCCTGCATTTGTTGATTTTGATGGGAGTTCTCTGTGCCTCCTGGATCTGGATATCTCTTTTCTTCCTCGGATCAGGGAAACTTCCTGCTATAATTTCTTGAAATAAATTTTCTTCCCCCTTTTTTCTCTCTTCTTCTAGGACTCTATAATATGAATGTTATTACTTTTGATGGAGTCACTGAGTTCCCCAAGTCCATTCTTGTATTGAATAATTCTTTTTTCTCTCTTTTGTTCAGCTTCATTATTTTCTATTATTTTGTCTTCTAGGCCACTGATTTGTTCCTCTGCTTTTTTCAGCCTGCCATTCATTGCATCAAGCCTATTTTCAATCTCCGTTATTGCACTCTTTATCTTTGATTGATTCTTTTAAATTCTTTTTTCTTTGTGGTAAAGGTCTCACGGATGTCTTCTATTCTTTTCTCAAACCCAGTGAGTATCCTTATGATTGTTGCTTTAAATTCTCCCTCAGGTATGTTACTTGTATCTATTTTTCTTAGATATCTGGCCAGCATTATCTTGTTCTTTCATTTGGGACAAATCCCTTCATCTTGGGATTTTATCTAAGTCTCTGACTTCTTCTCTATGTTAGAAATGTCAATTAAGAGATCAACTAGTGCCCAGGACCTGGGTGTATCTCTGGTGTGTGCTACGTGCACTGTGCTGTTGCGTTTTGGCTGCTGTATTGATTAGGCCAGTCACATGCAGAAGTTCTCCTTGCCTGCTGTGAGCAGTGTTTGGTCCCTTTCTGAATGTTCCAATTTTTAACTAGATGTACTCTGGTCTGCTTGTGAAAATGAGACCTAACACCAACTCCACCAGAACTGATGCCCTGCAGAACTCTCTGGTTGGAAGACATGGTGTGGACAGGGGTTTGTGCTGGCCTTCTGGGGGAGGGGCCTGACCGCATTGGGAACTGAAGCAAGCTTGACTGAGAAGGGCCATCCTACCATAATATATGGGGGTGGGGCTTGGTGTAAGCAAGTTAGGCAGCCAGTGTCAGTGCACTGCTTCTGTGTTTATGCTGAGAGATGGGGGAGGTAAATGATACCAGTCAGTTCCTTTGTTCTAAAGACACATCTCTGCAAACTCTGCCTTTCAGGGACATACTCAGAGAAGAGTGAACAGTCTCACCACTGTGAGCCCAAGGCATTCCCCAAATAGCCACTTCCATACTGTCTGCCCTTGGGTTGTTTGCCTGTCTTTTCTCCAGGAGCAGCACAGTGCCCTCTAGGCTCCATCCCAGCCATGCTCTCTGACCTTTAAAACTGTAGACTTTAATCCCCACTGGTTACAAGAACTCACATAATTCAGCCCTTTTCATTTTCCAGGCCAATGGCTTTGGGGAAATTGTGAGTTCCCCTGTGTGCTTCTGTCTCTTTCTTGCACTTCTCCATAATCACAGCTCCTTCCCTTCTGCAGCACCTGCAATCCATTTCTCCCCTAAACCACGTCTCCACACTTCCTACATTCTTCATTGTGGCCTCTTCTCTCCCTTTAGTTGTGGAGTTTGTGCTGTCAGTCTAGGAAGACATTTTGATTGTAACTCTTCTCTTACCAATGGACTCTTCTGTAATAAGACTTATTGAATGTTGGACTTAAAAACATTACATTCCATGCAATGACACATCATGGGAGCTGGAAGAAAGTTTCTTGATTTATTTTTTTTCTTCTTCTGTTTCATTTCAAGATTCACATGCTTGCATCCTCATGATTAAAGAGGACAAAAAAGAAGGCTCTCTGATCAGAGGATGAATTCTGATAACTCTGATTTGGGTCATATGTTTATTTCTCCTCCTGAATCAGTCTCTGTTCTTCTAAGAAAGCTGAGTGATCTGTGATTAACCCAACTTGGGTTAAATGCCCTCCCCTTGCATCATCTGTAGATGGATAGATAGATAGACAGATTACCTAGATAGAGCTATCTATCTGTATCATCTATCTATCTATCTATCTATCTATCATCTCCATAAGGGCAATGCCTTGACAGGTTTACAGCAAGAAAATTGCCTCACAGAAGAAATCTGCCTAGAGAGTTAGGTATAGGAATCACTACTCAGCAGAGGAGGAGCACCAGAAAACTGGAGGAGAGGAGAATCAAACAGGAAGTTTCTGTGTGTAGGTGATAGAGATGTCACTTAGCAGGTGTTCAACAGCACTGTGATGAGGTCTCTATGTCAGAGAACTCTGAAGGCCAGCAGTGGTTTGGTGTCTTTATGACCCAGGGTTTATCTATTGCCAGCAAATGTTGGGCAAAATTTCATGGGGTGTATAAAGCAAGCAGGTTTTAGATGGCTAAAAATCTACTTGGGGGAGGAGGCTAAATTAAAACAATTACATGTGTAAAACTTGAGTTTGGTGCCAGTCAGCTTTTGAGCTAACAGATCTCAGCCTGCAGTAAAGAAATAAACAACTTAGGGGCCAATACACAGAAGCTATCTGGGCTCATTTATATAGTATTTTCTTTTTGAATGCATGGTAATCCAGGTAGGGAAGTATTCAGATATGTGTGATGAAAAGCTGATCCACAAACTTGGAAAAATTTGTACTGTACCATGAAATAATCCTCCGAATTTTTAAGCTATAGGACTTTGTCTTCTCTTTTAAAGAGAACTTTGAGGTCTCTTTTTAAAGTAGCATAGGTATGATCCAGGTTAATACCTAAGACAATTAAAAATAATATGTATTTTAAATTTCCTGTAGAAAACTAAAGAAAGGCATAGAGAGAAAAAAGAAACTTTTTACTGAAATATTAAGAGCACAAAGAACTATCCATTTGGGGAGGAATATAAAGGGACCATTTAAGAAAAGGTTATATATTTATTATATCAGATTTCTAGCCACAGTCACTTCTAGCTATAATGCTGTTTGTTACATGCTCAGATGATAGGTACAGCATCAACTCCTGAGGAGCTCTGCCTATGTCAATTCTAGTGATATTTAAAACATGAAGTAGATTCAGCAGTATGTTTCTGACTTTCCCAGGTTAGAAGACCAAATTTAGAGGCAGATTTGCTCAATTTTCACAATCACTACAACCCAGAGAGCAGAGGACTTCCTATCCAATACCCAACTGCACATCCTTCTATCTTATAGTGCCTTCCCTCAAAGAGAATTTAATTAGTAAACCCACATTTACGACCAGAATTTGGTATTGTGTATACTCTGCTTAGAATAATCTCCAGTGTCCACCTTCCACAAACTCAACTCTTTCCATCTGTTCTCAGCTTACAAGTCACCTCCAAAGAGAAACTCTGTCTAACTGCCCTGATTTGAGTGTCCACAATCTGGACCCCAGAAATGCCAAAGGTCATATCAAGATATGAATATGACCTACAAGTCTGGAGACAGACACAGGCACAGGGGCAGAGGAGAGAGAAAGTTGTTGAATGACGTGAAGTCATTTTGTAGAAATTTCTCCTAATCAACAGACGTGTAAAATTTTTTTTTAATTTTCTTATGTTTATTTGTTAGAGAGAGACAGAGCATGAGCGGGGGAGGGGCAGAGAGAGAGGGAGACACAGAATCCAAAGCAAGCTCCAGGCTCTGAACTGTCAACACAGAGCCCGATGTGGGGCTTGAACTCATGAACCGTGAGATCATGACCTGAACTGATGTTGGACGCTTAAATGACCGAACCACCCAGGTGTCCCAGACATGTAAAATTTTTAAAGGATTTGTTGGTTTTCTTTGTTTACCTGTATTTTCTAATTATTATGTTAAAAAAATTGATTACTCATCAAAATAAGTACTTTTTTAAAAAGGACAAATGGTGGGTGGGCGCCTGGGTGACTCAGTTGATTAAACATTGGACTCTTGATTTCAGCTCAGCTCATAATCTCACAGTTTGTGGGATTGAGCCCCACTTTGGGCTCTGTGCTGGCAGCACTGCTTGGGAATCTCTCTCTCTCTCTCTCTCTCTCTCTCTCTCAAAAGAAAAGGACAAATGGTTGCACAATAATGTGAATATACATAGTATTACTGAACCATATACTTGAAATGGTTAAGGTGGTTAATTTTATGTTTCTTACCACAATTTAAAAAAAAAGAGAAAAAAATTGAAAACTTCTTTCCCACTATGGTGCTACCCAAGAAATACATCCTAAGGGACACACTGTTGAAATAAAGTTCATGACTTATCACATGTGCCAAGGACCCTAAAGTCAATGTTCAGAGTAATTTGAAGAAATTTTCAACCCTTCCAGGGAGCTGGCAATGAAATAAGAAAGGAAATGTCTTTGGATTCCTGAGGAAAAGGTGGACCTTCCAAACTCTTCTCTTACACATATTCTTCACTTTAGTCCACTGACATAGGTATATTTGTCCTAAGTAGTAAAGAACACCAAAAATTACCTTTACTTTTGATTTTGCTCTCTTCCTCAGGTTCATTGAGTGGATGACTATAATATCATATCATCCCTAGTCATGTTCCAAGAAGAGTATTGTGCCCCTGTTGATTTTGTTGAGCAGAGCCTCAATTCCAATTCTGGATTAATTACTTTCAGACTTTACAGACTTTTATTGTGAGAATTAAAAATGAAAACAAGTAAACACACAAAAAAAGCAACTTCTATCACCTTTATGCAACAATTTACTCAGGTTTTTCTGTTACTAACAAATAAAGCTAACTCTTGTTGTTATCGTTCTTAAGGCACTTTGAAGGCAGAAACCATACCTTTTTCCTCTCTGTATCCCCAGAAAAGAAAAGAAAAAAGTAACGGCAGTCACAATATAACCCCTATGCCAAATCATGGCACAAGGAATGATCAACTAGAACAGCATTATTGTGGGGGCGGCTGGGTGGCTCAGTCAGTTAAGCATCTGACTTCAGCTCAGGTCATGATCTCACGGTTCATGGCTTTGAGCCCCGCATCGGGTTCTCTGCTGACAGCTGGGAGCCTGGAGCCTGCTTTGGATTCTGTGTCTCCCTCTCTCTCTGCCCCTCTCCCACTTGTGCTCTCTCTCTCTCTCTCTCTCTCTCAAAAATAAGTAAAATGTTAAAAAAAAAAAGAATGGCATTATTGTGTACACAACAGCCATGATTCATTCAAAGACATACTCCTCATACCTAGCAATTAGAACTTTTCTAGACATCTTTTTGGTTGTCATCTACTGACAATTTCTTCTTTGTCAATACACAGCACCAAGTTTACTCCTTGTGCATCCAACCTACCTTATTATGTACATTCCCCATGATGTCCCAGAATTTTGGCAAGGCAAAGAAAGCAGGAATGAGAAATTAGTCACATAGCATGATTACAACAGTGGGGAAGCTGTATCTAGATTGGGGGAATGGCAGGAATTGCAGCTTTTACTGCAAAATATGACATAACATAATGCCAAAAATGTGAACAATTTATAAAAACAAACATTTCTTGGGATGCCTGCATGGCTCGGTTGGTTGAGCATCCCCCTTCAACTCAGATCATGATCTTATACTTTGTGGGTTCAAACCCTGCATCAGGCTTGCTACTATCAGAGCAGAGCCTGCTTTGGATCCTCAGTAACCCCCTCTCTCTCTCTGCCCCTCCCCCACTCATTCTCTCTCTCTCTCTCTCTCTCTCTCTCTCTCTCTCAGAAATAGGCATAAATAAATAAATAAATACATAAATAAATACATAAATAAATAAATAAAATATTTCTTGTTCAGGTAACTCAAATTAGCTGTATAAGTTATCCTCCAGGGTTAGGTTCAACATTATTTCTTGTATCCTTTTTACTTGTGACTTGAAGGGGCAGTTCTTTCTGGGAGCCTGCTGTCCCCATTGTGGAGTGCAAATAGTGCACAACAGGGCTGGTGTGAATCTATAATATCTTTTAAAAACTCTGCCCAGGAGTGACACACTGTCTCTTCTGCCCATGTTTAATTTGCAAAGAAAGTCCCACGGTAAAGCTCATCATAAATAGTGCAGTGGGAAGAGTGAATGCATGTTGAATAATCAAATCTACTACATGGGGGACTGGCCTTAGCCAGCACTAGTTACAGTTAATGATATAAGCATGCTATTAATCGTAACCAATCCATATTTTAGCTAATCAGGAAACCTATAAAGTAGCAAGTCTGGATGCAGCCTTGTTTATATCAAATGAATGGTAATGTCTCTGACTAAAGACAAGGGTATCATACATGTTTCTTTAACATCATTAAAGATGGACACTAAAATAGAAGACAAGAGCAGGGGGTTGGAGGTCAACCTATGCTGGCTTCAGGTTGTTGGTAAAGATACTTACAAGCTATGAATGAATTGAGAGGATAACGGAATCATTGAAACATGTGCCCCTGGACTGGATATACAAATAACATAGTGATTCTAATGGCATTTAACATTTAGTATATCATGCTAATGATAACTATAACCTACACTGAGAACTGACCCGAGGAAGAACTTGGCCTTTGAAAAATTGCAGTCTCAAAAATCCCATTTTACAGTTGGATCAAAAGTAATTAAATACCTTGGAATAAATTTAACCAAAGAAGTGAAGGACCTATATTCTGAAAACTATAAAACATTGTTGAAAGAAATTGAAGACAACACAAACAAATGGAAATGGAAATACATTCCATGCTCATGGATTGGAAGAACATATATTGTTAAAATGTCTATACTACCCAAAGCAGTCTACACATTTAATTCAATCCCTATCAAGATACCAATAACATTTCTCACAGAACTAGAACAAACAATTCCTAATTTGTATGGAACCACGAAAGACCCCAAATAGCCAAAACAATCTTGAAAAAAAAAAAGAAAAACAAAGCTGGAGTATCACAGTTCCAGATTTCAGGTTATTTCGCAGAGCTGTAGTAATCAAAACAGTATAGTACTGGCACAAAAATAGACATATAGATCAATGGAACAGAATAGAGTCCAGAAATAAACCACCATTATATGGTCAATTCATCTTGGACAAAGGAGGCAAGAATATGCAATAGGAACAAGTCTCTTCAACAAATAGTGTTGGGAAAATTGGAAAGCTACATGCAAAAGAATGAAGCTGGACCACTTTTTTAAATTTACACAAAAATAAATTCAAAATGGATTAAGACCTAAATGTGAGACCTGAAACCATAAAAATCCTAGAAGAGAGCACAGACAGTAATTTCTCTAACACCAGCTGTAACATTTTTCTAGATAATGAGTCCTGAGGCAAGGGAAAAAAATGCAAAAATAAACTATTGGGACTTTATCAAAATAAGAAGCTTCCGCACAGCAAAGAAAACAACCAAGAAAACTATGACAACCTACTGATGGGAGAAGATATTTGCAAAAGACATATCTGATAAAGGGTTAGTATCCAAAATACATAAAGAACTGATACAACTCAACACCCAAAGAAACAAATAATCCAATTAAAAAGTGGGCAGAAGACATAAGCAGACATTTCTCAAAAAAAAAAAAAAAAAAAAAAGACCTACAGATGGCAAACAGACACATGAAAAGATGCTAAACATCACTCACTATCAGAGAAATACAAATCACAATCACAATGCAATATCACCTCACAGCTGTCAGAATGGCTAAAGTCAAAAATTCAAGAAACAGCAAGTGCTTGCAAAGATGTGGAGAAAAAGAAACCCTCTTGCACTGTTGGCGGGAATGCAAACTGGTGCAGCCACTGTGGAAGACAGTATGGAGATTCCTCAAAAAATTAAAATTAGAACTACCATATGGTCCAGTAATCACACTGCTAGGTATTTACCCAAAGAATACAAAAACACTAACTCAAAAGGATATATGTACCCCTATGTTTCCTGCAGCCTTATTTACAATAGCCAAACTGAAGGAGCACATGTGTCCATCTAGAGATGAAAGGATAAAGAAGAGGTGGTATAGACATACAATGCAATATTATTCAGCCATAAAAAATAATGGCATCTTGTCATTTGCAACAACATGAATGGAGGTAGAGTATAATGCTAAGCAAAATAAGCCAGTCAGAGAAAGACAAATACCATAGGAACTGAAGAACTGAATTCCTCACTTAAAAAGCTACGTAACTCATGATTGGAAAATGTTTGCAGAGAATGGCTTTGGTGCTTTTCACTACAAATCATGTTTTGTATCCACTACTCACATACACTGGTGCTGGAGCCCTTAAGATGTGATCTCATATGTGGCCTCTGTACTGACACCTTTTCATCATGATGCATAATCAGCAGTAGGAAAATTCCTGCAAGCCGTTATTACTACACTGTGACAGGTAGAAAAGAATTAACTATTTATGAGAGTAATTGTAAACCAAAATATATACATATCCCACTAGACCTAAACTAAATGTATCTTAACCTCAACTGTCCTTAGCAATAGCCAAAAATTCCATAGCCAATTTAATGTTATATGACACAGGAAAATGGAACCAAGAGGAGCTGAAGTGCAAAGACGTAGCAGTATACATGATTGCAGGCTATATAACCTTTTTTTCTTTTTAGTTTTTTAAAAAGTAATCTCTCGGGGCGCCTGGGTGGCGCAGTCGGTTAAGCGTCCGACTTCAGCCAGGTCACGATCTCGCGGTCCGTGGGTTCGAGCCCCGCGTCAGGCTCTGGGCTGATGGCTCGGAGCCTGGAGCCTGTTTCCGATTCTGTGTCTCCCTCTCTCTGACCCTCCCCCGTTCATGCTCTGTCTCTCTCTGTCCCAAAAATAAATAAAAAAGAAAACGTTGAAAAAAAAATTTAAAAAAAAAAAAAGTAATCTCTCCACCCAGAATGGGGCTCAAACTCACAACCCCAAGATCAAGAGTTACATGTTCTACTGACTGAGCCAGCCAGGCAACCCCATAACCTTCTTTTTAAAAATATAACAACTTTATTGGGATATAAATCACATAAACATAATTCACAAACTCACAAGGTACAACTCAATGGTTTTTAGCATATGCATAGAGTTGTTGCAACCATCACTATAATTATAGAAATTTTCATCACTCAAAAAAGAAACCCAGTATGCATTAGCAGTATTTCTGCTCAATCCCCAGACCCTAGGTAACAAATTAATCTGCTTTCAGTCTCTATGGATTTACCTTCTTTGGACATTTCATATTAATAGAATTTAAAAGGTCTTGTGACTGGCTTCATTTCTTAAGGGTATATACTTGGGGGCAGAATTGCTGGGTCATATGGTAACTCTTATGTTTAAACTTTTGAGAAACTACCAAACTGTTTTCCAAAGTGGCTGTACCATTTTACATCCCCACCAGCAGTGTAGGGGGGTTCTGATTTCTCCATCCTTGACAGCACTTTTTATTAGCTGTCATTTTGTTCACACCAATCTTTGTGGGTGTGAAATGGTGTCTCATGGTGATTTTGATTTACATTTCCCCCTTGAGTAATGATTTTGAGCATATTTTTGTGTGCATTAGCATTTATACATCTTCTTTGGAATACTGTCTAGTCCTTATATATTCTAGATGAAAGTATCAAAGGATATTTGGAAGATGCAAATGGAGACAATGCAGTTATTCTCAGCAGTTGTGGCCTCATACACAGTGGTAGTCAGATAGGATGTTTCGGCAGACCTGTCCAGGATCACATTGACACCAGAGGCTCAGCTATTCAGACTTCTCCACAAACTACAGCTCTTTACCCTCACCAATGCTTCAGGCTTGAGTGGTTAGTAATTATAACTTTATCCTCCCCCAATTCTCCTCTTTCCAGACTTTCAGACCCCAGCATCCCTTTGTCCTTAAAGTTAGTCCTCATTCACGTAATTCCTACATAAAACATATTCTCTCTGTAATGCTTGATGGTGGCTCTGTTTTCCTGACTGAATCCAGACTGATCACCCAACATTGTATTAGGATAAAATTCCAATAGGATGATTGCAACATTTAAAGTGTTCACCATCCCGTGCCCCTACACTGATCACGCAGTATGAACATTGGACAAAGCCAGATAAGTCATTTGGTTAGAATATGGTGCCTATAAAGCCATGGGTCTAGTAATATTTATGTAACTCATTTTTATTTCACAGAGAAGTAAAGCTCCACAGTAAGATCATTCTATGTATTTTAATCCTCATTAGACATTTTACAAGAGGGTATGAATTATGAAGAGAGAAATTAAGCAAAGAAGTAATAATAACACATAAATTTATACATTATTATAAATTTTGTATCCTGAAAACTTAACCAGAAGGAGCATATATTTAAATACCAAGTTGAGAAAAATGCCTTTGTTATTTAATTGCTGATTAAAATAACAGCAGAGGAGATGGAGAGAGGGAGACAGAGGATCTGAAGCAGGCTCCACTCTGATAGCCTGATGCAGGGCTTGAACCCACAAACCATGGGGTCATGACCTGAGCTGAAGTCAGATGCTCAACCAACTGAACCACCCAGGTGCCCCAAAAGAGGTACTAATTTTTATTTATTTATTTTTTTAATTTTTCTTAATGTTTTTATTTATTTTTGAGACAGAGAGACACAGAGCATGAGCAGGGGAGGGGCACAGAGAGAGGGAGACACAGAATCTGAAGGAGGCTCCAGGCTCTGAGCTGGCAACACAGAGCCTGACGCGGGGCTCAAACTCATGGAGTGTGAGATCATGACCTGAACTGAAGTCGGATGCTTAACCGACTGAGCCACCCAGGCACCCCTCGAGGTACTAATTTTTAAGTGCTAATAATGACCATAATGATGTGAAAAGACTTTTATACAGATTATCTCCTTTAATTTTCACAAATCATTATGAATTGGGTATTTATAAAGCCACTAAGAAGATAGTGAAATACTGCATAGAGAATTTGTGAAGCTGATGAGTAGCTGTATAGGTTTGCATACTCAGTGTGCCAGCAGCTCTCTTGTGTTTTTTTCTCCACATTTCCTAATTTGACAAGAGCTGGAAATGAAGTAGATTAGATGCCCTTCTTACTCCTCATTTTGACTTCCAAATCATTCATTCTCTTTCTTTCTTTTTTTTCAAATTTTAATGTTTATTTATTTTTGAGAGAGACAGACAGAGTGTGAGTGGGGGAAGGGCAGAGAGAGAGGGAGACACAGAATCTGAAGCAGGTTCCAGGCTCTGAGCTGTCAGCACAGAGCCCCAGGCAGGGCTCAAACCCATGAACCGCAAGATCATGACCTCAGTCGAAATCAGTTACTTAACCAACTGAGTCACCCAAGTGCCTCCATTCTCTTTCTTAAGCCCCTTAATCCTCTCCACCCAAAGAACACAAAACAACAAACAGTAAGAACAAAGCTCCTCTCCGCTCCTCTCAAGACTTCCTCTATGTTGCTTCATCAAATGATCAATTTTATGGCTTCTTTTCTATTATATACTCTGTTTTTCTCTATTTCACCAGACTGTCTTATTAAGTTTTCTTTCTGGAATCACTCTGCTTCTCAATCGCCAAATAGCGTGGCTCTTCTGTTTGAAACCTTCTTTTTCTTTAATCTGGTCCTCCATTTCCATGGCTGGAGTAAATCAATAAAAATAATCCATGAATTTATATTTCCAGCTCTAACTTTACGTATGTGTTTCAAGCGCATAAACTCAATTCCCTATTTGACATCCCCTTATCTTGTCCTGTAATTATTGTAAGCCTAACATATCCAGACTAAAACTTTTGGTTGTTTTCTGTGGTCCTAAATGTAATCCTTCCAGTCTTCTCCAGCTCGGTGAATTATGAATGACTACTTTAATCCATCTTTGATTCCTATTTTTCTGTCAGGCCTCGAATTCAGCCCAACAGGAACTCCTGTGATCTCTAAATATGACACATATCTAGAGTCAGACAGAATCGCTATTTCTCATCCACTGATACATGTCCATATCACCACTCACCTAGGATACCATACTAAGCTCTGAACTTGCCAACTATGTTCAGTCTTACTCTCCTAGATCTAATCCAGTCCTAGGTTTTTCGTTGTTTAAAAAAATTAATCAAAATTTCACATACATAAGGAATAATAACCAAATTATAATATTATGGATAATTTTCAAAAAGTAGACATATCTTTGTACAATTATGTAAGTCAAGGACTAGGATTTTACAAATACACCCAGAAGCTTAGTCATAGCACTTTCCAAATTTCCATCCCTCCCTTTTCCCACAAAGAAACTATAGAAAGCAATTTCTGACCCTGGCTTTCAATGTTCCTGCCTCATATTATTCACACTCTTGTGCAGTGCCTCTGCCTTGAGTGTGAGCTGAACCTGGTGAATTGCTTCTAATGAATAGATTATCCTAAACATGAGATGTAACTTCCATGACTAAGTAACAAAAGATTGATTTCCATCTTGATAGCACTTTCTCTTGTTACCTCTCGCTTTCTCTCTGCCCCATTCTCTTTTTATTCTCTCTCCCTCCTCCCACCTCTCTCATTTTCTCTTTCTTGGCCTACTCCCATGGATGAAGCAAGTTACCATGGTAGAGAGGCCCAGTGGTAATGAATTAAAGATGGCCTTCAGACAACAACCTTCAAGGAGTTGAGGCCTTTAGTCTAGCAACTCATAATGAAATGAACCCTGCCAAAAACCACATCAATGATCTTGCGAAGTGGATCCTTTTCCAGTTGTGCCTTGAGATGACTCCCATCCCCAGTCAACACTGTAATTACAGACTGTAGGAGACACTGAAGCAGAGGATGCAGCTAAACCATAGCCAGATTACTGTGACCTACAGAAGCTTTGAGATTATAAATATTGTTATTGCAAGCTGCTAAATTTGGGAGAACTTTGTTATGCAATAACAGATTACTAACACAGAAACTTTTATCTAAATTCTAACAACATAACAAACTGAGGGTTGATGGGGGGTGGGAGGGAGGGGAGGGTGGGTGATGGGTATTGAGGAGGGCACCTTTTGGGATGAGCACTGGGTGTTGTATGGAAACCAATTTGACAATAAATTTCATATATTAAAAAAAAAATTCTAACAACATAGATTGCTATTGTCTCATTTTTGTCTTTATATAAATTGAATTATATAGATGATTCACCTCATTTTGGCTTCTTTTGCTCAACAGTATATTTTTAAATTCATACACATTGTTAGATTCAGTAACAATATTTCTTCATATAACCAGGAGTGAAATTATTTGGTCATAAAGTATGTGCTCATTTTATGGTAGACAATATCAGTTTTTCAATGTGATTGTCCAAATTTATACAGTCATAAGTAATGTGTAAAATTCCCAGTATTCTGTGTTCTCATCATAGTTAGTAATGCTAGAGTTATAAAATTTTGTCATTCTGGTAAGTAAATAGTTATAATTTCAGGTTTAATTTTTTCTTTAAATCTTTTCTTTATTTCATGGCTATTGCCTTTTGCATATCTTCCTATTCAATATTCTTACCTATATTTTTAATGGGTTGTCTGTCCTTTTTTTTTCCTTCTTGATTTGGAGACTGCTTTATATACCCTATATCCTATAAATTTTTCTGTTACTATTTTAGTTTGCTTTTTATTTCTCTTAGTGGTGTCTTTGAATGAACATGACTTTTTAATATTAATATAGTTAAATTTATCAATTATTTGTTTGCAAGTTATTGATTTATTTATCCTATTTCCTGAACCAAAGGACATGAAAATAATCTTTGACTTATTCTAAACATTTTATTATTTTGTCTTCCATGTTTATCCTATTTTCTGAACTGACGGACATCAAAATAATGTCTTTGACTTTCTTCTAAACACTTTATGCTTTACATTGGGATTTACAATCCACATAGAATCAACTTTTATAATGTCAGAAGGTAAGAATCAAGTTTTTTTTCACACGTACGTAACATAGACTTAGCAGCATTTATTGAGAAGACTATCGTTTTGCTATAGTTGTCATGAATCAATTTTCCTTACGTGTATGAAACTAAGAATTGTAGCAAATCTATAGATAAATATGTGAATAAATGACACTCAAAAAATATCTCTCCAATTCATCATTACACGTCCCACAATTTGTTAGTCTTTTAAAATCTTTCGGTAATATTTTATATTTCAGAGCATATACTCTTTGTACATTTTGTTAGATTTATTCCTGAATCTTTTAAAATAACTTTTTGAAGCATAAGTATACATATTAAATATATAAATAGACATATTAAATGTATGTACATGTAATATAAATTATTAAATATAAATATAAATAGTTTAAAAATTAATAAAATTAAACCAAGAAGGCAAAAGACTTATATGCTGAAAGCTATAAAATTTGGCTGAAAGAAATTAAAGAAGACACAAATACATGAAAAGACATCCCATGTTTCCAGATTACAGGACTTAATATTGTTAAAATGTTCATTCTATGCTACACAATCTACAGATTCAATGCAATTCCTATTAAAATCCCAGTAACATTTTTTTGCAGAAACATAAAACGCATCCTAAAATTCATATAGACTTTCAAGGGACTCTGGATAGTCCCATCAGTCTTGAAAAAGAAGAATAAAGTTGGAAGCCTCACACTTCCTGACTTCAAAACATATTACAAAGCTACAGGTAATAAAAACAGTCAGGTACTGGCATAAAGATAGCCAAATAGACAGTTCAGAAATAAACCCTCACATATGTGCTCAAATGATCTTTAACAAGCTTATTGAGACCACACAATGGGGAGAGAGCAGTATCTTCAATAAATGGTGTTAGAAAAACTGAACATCCACATATAAAAGAATGAATTCAGATTCTTAAAACATATAAAAATTAATTCAAAGTATATTAGAGTACTAAACATAAAATATAAGACTTTTACAAGAAAACATAGGGTAAACCTTCATGACGTTGGATTTGGCAATGATTTCTTGGAAATTACACCAAAGCACGGAAACAAAAGCGAAAACAGACAAGCAGAACTACATCAAACTTTAAAACTCTTGTGCATTAAAGAAAACAACCATCAGAGTGAAAAAGCAACCTACAGAATGGGAGAAAATGTCTGAAAATCATATATCTGATAGGGAACAAATATCCAGAATATGTAAAGACCTACAATTCACAGCAACAAAAAACAACTCAGTCTAAAAAAATGATCAAAGGAATTGAATAGACATTTCATCAAAGAATAGACAAATAACCAAAAAGCATATGAGAAGGTGTTCAATATCACTAATCATTAGAGAAATGCAAATAAAAAATATGAGATATTATCTCACATATATTAGGATGACCACTATCAAAAAAAATAGAAAATAGCAAATATTGGTGAGAATATGGAGAAATTGGAATTCCTGTGTAATGTGAGTGGAAATAAAAAATGATGCAGTTGCTATGGAAAACTGTAAGATGGCCCCTCAGAAAAATAAAAAATAGAGTTACTATATGGTCCAGAAATTTTACTACTGAGTATCTATATCTAAAAGCACTGAAAGCAAGATCTTGAAGAGATATTTGCATACCCACATTTATTACAACATTATTCACAATAATCAAGAGGTAGAAACAACCCATATGTCCTTATAGACAGATGAGTGGATAAAGAAAATGTTGTGTACATATAGAATGGAATGTTACTCAGTCTTAAAAATGAAATCTGTCACATGCCACAGCAAGGACTAACTATGAAAGCATTAAGAGAAATAATAAGTTACAAAAGACAAATACTTTATTATTTCATTTATATGAGGTATCTAAGGTAGTCAAACTCATAAGCACAGAAAGTAGAATGGTGGTTGTTAAGGGGTGGAGTGAGAGAAGAATGGGAAGTACATATGCTCTCTCTCTCTCGCTTTCTCTCTCTCTCTCTCTCTCCACCCCTACCCCCCTACACACACACACTGCAAGTTGTTTTTCTAACTTGCTGGTCTTGCCTCCTATTGTATATGAGACTCAGGGACCCCAACTGAATAAATGAATTCCTGCTGTTGAGTACCCTAAAATGTTCTGCATGGAATTCTCCATGTGAAAAGCAGCTAATATAAAAACATTTCAGACCTGTAATTCTGGATAACAATTGAAACCATTAAGCATATATACATAAATTTTTAATGTAATAATTCTATCGTGCAAATTAATTTGAGGTGTATCTTTTAGAGTAAGTATTCTAGAGACCACAACTCCAAGTGCACTGGAAAGCAAGGAAATACAGCTTCTTCATACCCAGTGTTTAAAAGAAGAAATCCCGGGGCGCCTGGGTGGCTCAGTCGGTTAGACGTCCGACTTCAGCCCAGGTCACGATCTCACGGTCCGTGAGTTCGAGCCCCGCGTCGGGCTCTGGGCTGATGGCTCAGAGTCTGGAGCCTGCTTCTGATTCTGTGTCTCCCTCTCTCTCTGCCCCTCCCCTGTTCATGCTCTGTCTCTCTCTGTCTCAAAAATAAATAAACGTTAAAAAAATAAATAAAATAAAAAAAATAAATAAAAGAAGAAGTCCCTCGAAAAATTCTCAAGTCTGACATTAAAATAAAAAAAAAATGCACAAAAACGGTACACAACTCATTTTACTACACAGGAAGGAGCTTTTTCTTAACATCTGGCCTGTTTCTGAGAAACTAAGAGCCTGTTCCTGCTTTCATTTTCAACCGACATGTGTTCAGTAAAAATAGGTTCAAGTTGTCTTTAACTGAGACAAGAAATTCCTTACTAATAAGAAAAAGTAGAGAAGAACCAGACTTTTAATTTATAAAAGAACTAATCAGACTGTCATATTTAGCGCGGATATGGGAGAGACATACATCACCAGAGTCTTCTAGTCCACTTTTGCAGGTACAGAGCCATGAATGAACTTAATTTGACCTTCCCCTTTTAATACACTGACTTATCATTCAAGGAAATCTCAACTGTCAGTCTTGTGGCCCAGTGAACTGCCATTTAAAAACATCTTTAAATTCCAGTTAGTTAACATATGGTATAATATTAGTTTCACGTGTACAAATAAAAAATTAAAATAAAGAATTCCAGATATATAAAAACTGAGAATTTTTTTTTACATGTTTATTTATTTTGGAGTGGGGAGGGTCAGAGACAGAGAGGGAGACAGAGGATCTGAAGCAGGCTCTATGCTGATAGTAGAAAGCCCACAAGCCATACAAGGCTCAAACCCACAAAATATGAGATCATGACCTAAGCTGAAGTTGGATGCTTAACTGACTGAGCCACCCAGGTACCCCAAAACAGAATTTTTTGCTAGCAGACCCATCTCATGAGAAATAGTAAAAGAAATTCTTCAGACTGAAAGTGAACCCAGATAATAAATGCATGCATATAAAAAGAGAAAGAAAACTAGTAAATTATGTAATTATAAGACAGTATAAATACATATTTGTTTCCTTATCTTAACTGATTTTTAAAATAAGTAAATAAATAAATAAAATAAAAAATATCTTTAACCTGTATTAACTGGTCTGTAAAATGCAGATAATAATGTCTACCTCATAAGCATGTACTGAGGGTAAATTCAATTTAGTTAGTAACACCTGTAAGGAATTAGCACAATGTCTACCATACAGCAGGCACCAGATGCATTTTACTTATTATAATATGAACTTAAGCTTCAATGCCTCAACAAAGCTTATATACTGTGAGATAACAATGTGATAAAAATAATTATATAAATATATGTTCTTTTTCAATAGTAATAAGTTTTTTTTTTCACGTGTATTTATTCTGAGAGAGAGAGCATGCAAGAAGGGGAGGGACAGAGAGAGAGGGGGAGACACAGAATCTGATGCAGGCTCCAGGCTCTGAGCTGTCAGCATGGAACCCAACACCGGGCTGGAACTCACAAGCTGTGAGATCATGACTTGAGTCAAAGTTGGATGCTCAATCAACTGAGCCACCCAGGTTCCCCAGTATTAATACAAAATTGTCTATTAAAACAGCACAGTATTTTCTACCTCTCAGCGTAGGTCAGATTTTAAACAGCATGATTCCACCTGTTCAGGACGATGTGAAAGTACAGGTGCTTTTATATGCACTTGGAGAGTAGGAGAGTGCAAACATTTCCAGAAGCAAATTTTATAGTATGTCTCAAAAGTCTCCAAAAAGAACATAACCTTTAACCAACATGTTCACTTTCCCAATTTGATCCACTTAATCACGAATACTTACTAAAGGCCTATCATGTGTCATGCATTGTTTTTGAGGGATTCAAAAGTCAAAAAGAAACAGAAATCTCTGCCTTCGTGGAAGTAACATTTTAGTAGGCAATAAAAACATAAACTATCCAGAATATCAGATGACAGTTTCTATGCAGGAAAGTGAAGCAGGAATAGGGGAGAACAAGTGCTGGCAATTTGAAGAAGAGCAATTTTATATAAGGGATCAGAAACAGCACCGATGAAGTGACATTTCAGTGAGGATCGAAAACTGTAAGGGAGAAGGTCATTGGATATCTAGGGAAACAGCATAAGTTGCAGGGGAAACAGCAAGTGCAAAGGCCCTAGGGAAGGAGCATGACCAGCATGTTTCAGAGAGGCCAGGAGAGGGAAGTTATAGGGAAGAAACCCCAATCCTATAGCCCCTGTAATCTCTTGTGAGAACACGGCTTTTACATTACTAAAGCAAGATGCTAACCACCTGAGATGAGTTCAGGCCTTCTCTGAACTGTCCACTACAGCCAGAGCTGGAATTGGAAGTGAGATTGAGAGGATTCAAGTTAGCGCACCAGAAACATCTAAAATGGTCCACCCCTTGCATCATTCTGATCACTGTGCCCTATATTAAATGCAATCCATCATTGTATCTTCAAATTGGTGAGTAGCTACAATTCTATAAAGGACTTAATACACATGACTTGGTATATGCCACAGACTTTAACTCCTACAACTTGTCACAGGTCATAGTTGATGTTCATCATCTCCCTCCTCCACCATCCATTCTAGATTTTCCTTGTCATAAACAAAAGCAGGCATCCCACTTAAAAAAAAATTTTTTTAACGTTTATTTATTTTTGAGACAGAGAGAGACAGAGCATGAACAGGGGAGGGTCAGAGAGAGGGAGACACAGAATCTGAAACAGGCTCCAGGCTCTGAGCTGTCAGCACAGAGCCTGACGCATGGCTCGAACTCACAGACCACGAGATCACGACCTGAGCCGAAGTCGGCCGCTTAACCGACTGAGCCACCCAGGCGCCCCAAGCATCCCACTTTAGCTTTTCAACCGTGTGCCTAAAATACTCCTTCTACAAAACCAGACTAACCCAAAGAGAAAATATAACTGGAAAGATACTTAAAGGTTTGATAACTTCAGGTACTAGAAGGTCAGCATATCATCTGATGAAAAAGGTAATGAGCTCCTATGGGGACAGCACATTCTACTTATTAATGTTTATAAAAAGTGCACGCAGCCCTAAGCGTGCCTGGCTGGCTCAGTTAGCCATGCATGTGACTTTTGGTCTCAGGGTTGTGAGTTTGAGCCCCATATTGGGTGAAAAATTACTTAAAAATAAAATCTTTTTTTAAAAAAGAGTGCATGCAGCCCTTTGTCTTTGTTTTTTGTATGGCTGCATTGGCATATGACAAACTCACAGTAATGTCCACAAATACTGTCCCATGGCAAGTTACAATCACCCAGACCATATTTCACATTGTTGAATAAAGTCACCGATAAGAAGGGGTGCTTGGGTGGCTCAGTCGGTTAAGGGTCCAACTCCAGATGAGGTCATGATCTCATGGTTTGTGAGTTTGAACCCTGCATCGGGCTCTGTGCTGACAGCTCAGAGCCCGGAGCCTGCTTCAGATTCTTTGTCCCTCTCTCTGCTCCTCCCTGCTTGCACTCTGTCTCTTGCTCTCTGAAAAAAAAAAAAAAAAAAAAAAAAATTAAAAAAAATTTAAAGGTACAGATAAGTTATTGCAATTGGAAAAAACCCACAACTTTCTCATGGTTTTCTGTAATAACTTAAATACACAATATTGCCAATTGATCAGTATTTGTTGAAATCATGGAAAACGTATAGTAATGGAGTAACATTTGGACTCTACTTAACACTTGACTTTATGTTTTCCTTATATTTTGACTAATTCATTATAATCTGGGACACAGATATGATATTTTGTTGTTGTTGTTGTTGTTTTTAATTTTAGCATTTTTCCAAGTAGCCATGCAAAAGTGGCTTAAGTCTAGCAAATAGTTTGATGATTCCCATGACATTTTCATTATTGGAAGAACATCATTTTTCATCATGATGTTCAGTAGAGCAAACCTCATTTTAAAATATAATAATCGCAGGGGCACCTGGGTGGTTCAGTCAGGTAAGCATCCGACTTCAGCTCAGGTCATGATCTTGTGGTCCATGAGTTTTAGCCCTGCATCTGGCTCTGGGCTGACAGCTCAGCGCCTGAAGCCTGTTTTGGATCCTGTGTCTCCCTTTCTCTCTGTGCCCCTCCCCCAGTGGTGCTCTCTCTCTGCCTCTCAAAAATGAATAAACGTTAAAAAAATTTCTTTAAGCATGTTATAATTGCAGTGTTCCTGGTTGACTCAGTCGATTGAGTGTCTGACTCTTGATTTCAGCTCAGGTCATGATCACAGGGTCATGGGATCAAGCCCCATGTCAGGCTTCATGCTGAACATGGAGGCTGCTTAGGATTCTCTCTCTCCCTCTGCCCCTGTCCCCTGCTGACGCTGTATCTCCCACTCTCTCTCTAAAATAAAAAAAATTGAGTGCCCAGGTGGCTCATTTGGTTAAGCATCCAACTCTTGATTTTGGCTCAGGTCATGATCTCATGGTTTGTGAGTTCAAGCCTTGCATCTGATCTGAGCTCCCAGTGTGGTGCCTGGTTGGAATTCTTTCTCTCTTCTTGCTTTGCCCCTCCCCTGCTCGCTCTCTCTCTCTCTCTCGCTCTCTCTGTTTCTCAAAATAAATAAATAAATAAGTAAACATTTTTTAAAATAAATAAATTAAATTAAATTAAAAATTTTTAATGTAATAATTGCAGCAATCCCTTCAAAATAATGGTCAAGTTTTCTTCAAGACATTAGTAAATACTTTTATATTTTACTTACATTGAATTCAAGTAAATTCAAGGTTTTTTATGCTCTGTGGAGTCTTCAACGAATTTTGAAGATTCTTTTTTTTCACTCACTTTGAAAACTACATGTCATATGTAACATCTGTACTGTTGTAAACATTTCACTAACTGAACAATATATACAAACTTTTAGTTCTGGAATAGACTAGCTAGGATCTCATAATAGTTTGAACAACTCTTACAATTTGAATATTGTTTATTAGGTCAGAGACAAATGCAGACCTGAGTAGTCCCAACAGAATGACTCCAATCCCTCACCGTAAAAGCTTAAAGAATGGCACCAAAGGATATCACAAGTCTTGATTCAAACTTCCATCATTTCATGATAAAGTGGATAGACATATGGAAAAAAGACATTAACTACTCATTTGGACACCTGAATGGCTCAGTCAGTTAAGCATCCAACTCTTGGTTTCATCTCAGGTCATGATCTCACAGTTCATGGGTTTGAGCCCTGTGGGTTCAGGCTCTGCACTGACAGCTTGGAGCCTGCTTGAGGTTCTCTCTCCCTTCTCTCTCTCTCTGCCCCTACCCCGCTTGCACTCTCTCTCTAAATAAATAAACTTAAAAATTTTTTTTAAGTTTACATATTCAAATTGGCAAAAGTGTGGGGTTTCTTGCATAGTTGGGGTCATTTTATACTTAGTCACATAATATCCATTGAACTTCTACTCTATGCCAAGTCCTATTGTAAGTGCTGTGAATACATTAGTTAACTGCTTTTATGAATTTGAATTTCAGGTATCATAAGGGGGAAAAATCAAGGTGATGTGAAGGAGATTTGCAAAGGATTCACAGGAGACCAACAGAATAAAAAGGGATCTTACCAAGATCAAGGGTAAGAAAGTTTCAGATCTGTAAAGTTGTGCCTCAAGGATCAAGGCAGGAAGGAACTGGGTGTGTCCCAGCAACAGAAAGTCCAAGCTAACTCATTTTTCAAAGCAAATTTCAAAAAGGAAAAAGAAAAGAGAGTATTCAGTTCTATTTGTTAAGTTTCTCACACTGGCTTCCGGGTATAGAGATCTGGGATCAGCAGAAAACCTAATCAATCTCTCCCTTTCTCCTCATTTCCCTATTCCTTCCTTTCAGAAGCAATGTGAAAGAGGAGAAAAAGCAGAGAATTTAAAGGTAAAATGAGTTTAGGGGCACCAGGGTGGCTCAGTCAGTTGAGCATCCAACTCTTGATTTCAGCTCAGGTCATGATCCCAGATTGTGAGACCAAGCCCCATCTTGGCCTCCATGCTGAGCATACAGCCTGCTTAGGATTCTCTTTTTCTCTTTCTCTCTCCCTCTGCCCCTCTCCCAGCTTGAATTCTCTAAAACAAAACAAAACAAAAGGTAAAAAGAGCTTAAAATTTGATTCCCACCCCTGTGACTTGCTCAATGATATGGACTGGCATACTTACCCTCCCTCAAGCCTCCTTGTTTTCACTGTAAGATGAAGACATTGTTGCTTATTTTGCATTATTGTAATCAAAAATGAATTAGACTTGAAACACACATAGTTCTTTGCAAACAATCAAGAAATAAACCCATTACTTCTTTTGCTATTCACTCAGAAAGCCTAGAAAGGCAGTGTAGTGAAGTAGCTTCACAAGAGTGTTTGGGATCAAGAATGATTCAGTTCAGATTACTTATATATACTACTGTGATTTGGGTTAAGACATTCAACTTTTCTGTTCCTGTTTCTATAAAAACATGGGGAAATGTTTAGCATATGATATGTTATAAAACCCACATAAAGCAGTCAGCATAGAGCCTCAAACATGTGTGCAATTCTTGGAGCCCCTTCCTGACTGTGCACTGGGTATTAGTGCCAGGTGCTGGGTGTTTGTGACTGTGTGTGTGGCATATTCTTCTCCTCACTTGCTGTATGTATAAAGCCAGGTCCACTGTATGTTCATCACGTGAGGAAATTAGACCTAAAAATTCACATGATGCTTCCTCATTCTAGGTTTCTCAACCTGAACCCCAACTCTGAGCTCCATTTCATTGTATTTGCATATCTGATAGACATTCTTTAAAATCAGCGAGCGTTCTCTGAAATCTCTTTCAAAAAAATGTGAAGGTTCTGGTTGAGAAATTGTGTTAAACCCATATACCCTCCCACTAGCACAGCCTCCAGAAATTCCTTTTATGGTCTTTGAATAATTGTTTTGTGTCCCAATGCTTTCAGTTTCAGATAAAGTCTGTTACAGTGGTTTCTTTGCTTCTAGTTTGTCTTTAAAGGAAATCTGGAAAGTCCAATGACATTACACAAGTAAAACAAAAGATCCATGATCCAGTGAGAGAGGGAGAAGTAACAGAAACCGCTCCACCTAACTGAAGAGGAAAAAATAAAAGGTAAGATCTCCACTTCATTATCAAAGCAGCTTTTTCTTCAGCTTTAAAGGAGCTCTGTTCCAGGAAATGGGGCTCATGACAAGGTTGGGGCAGGGATGGGAAAGGATTTTATAAAGGTCAGTTTTCTTAAAAAGTGACCAGCCTAAGGGCACCTGGGTGCCTCAGCTGGTTGAACATCCGACTTCAGCTCAGGTCATGATCTCACAATTCATTAGTTTCAGCCCCACATCGGGCTCTCTGCTGTCAGCACAGAGCCTGCTTTGGATCCTCTGTCCCCCTCTGTCTCTGTCCCTCCCCCTGCACTCTCTCTCAAAAATAAATACACATTAAAAAAAAAAAAGTGATCAGCATCAAGACGGGCTGCAGTTGAGCCTGCTGTGGGATACTAGGTCGGATAATGAAATACTGGGGTCATCAGATGGTAGCATGTTCCTACCTGTTACTACTGTGCTTGTGTGAAATTAGGCACCAGCAGACATGGGGATAAATGAAGTTTGAAGTGCATTAGGATTGTCTTTCTTTTTGCTGACTTTGTCTGTGTTGACTGGGGACACAAATTCCCATTATCTTTGATAGAACTTGCTCAGTACAGATCCGACTGCAGCTAAGAAACTGAAAGGCTGCAAATATGTTATATTCATGAGAAGGAAAGAATAGTAAATGAGGTGTGGTGTGGTGAACAGCCACGCGACACTGATTTTTTAATGTTTATTTATTTTGAGAGAGAGAGAGAGTGCATGAACAGGGGAGGGGCAGGGAGAAGGAGAGAGAGAATCCCAAGTAGGCTCTGAGATGCCAGTGAAGAGCCCAACACAGTGCGCAAACTCACGAAACCATGAGATCGTGAGCTGAGCCAAGATAGAGTCTTGAGCCACTGAGGTATCCCCACCTGATACTGTTAAAGACAGAGAAAGAAAAATCTGAAACCCAGAGCTAAAGGTGAAGATTTATGAAAACATCATTCTTTTTAATCACACTCTTGAACTTTGTCTCAAAGTGTATTTCTTCCTTCAGAAATAGTCCAGGTTCAGTAGATCCAATTACTTAGTGCCAACTTACTCCTTACCCCTTACAAGTAGAATCTGGAGCCCATTTGACTAGAAAGCTTCCTTTTTAAAGAATCTACCGTGATGCATCACTAAGGGCTACATCTTTGTTTGCCTTGACCTCTCTGTGCTCTCAATCAGTTCCAATCTTGCCTTCTGGAAACTCCTGCCCTGAATTCCTTGGCTTGGCACAAACTTTATTTATCTTGCCTGACAACTCTCTCTCCTTTCCAGTTTCATTTTCCCTTCATCTCTCATCCCTCTTCCCCACTGTCTATTCTCCTCTTCCTGCTTCTCCTTCTCTACAAAATGGAAGAGCAGAACAAAACAGAAAACCTAGAAATGTATGCTGAAAATACAAATATTTTCCTTGAACAACTTGCCCTTTACCTCTCCTGATCTGCCTCCTGATTTTTTTTTTTTTTTTTAGTTTCAGGTGTACAGTATAATGATTCAACAATTCTATACATTACTCAGTGCTCATCACAATAAGTACACTCTTAATCCCCTCACCTGTTTCACCCCAAACCCTACCCACCTTGCCTCCAGCAGCTTCCAATTTCTTTTCTATATTTAAGAGTCTGGGTGGGGTTTTTCTGCATTTTTTTCCCCTCTTTTTTGCTTTGTTTGCTTTGTTCCTTAAATTAATTTCATATATGAGTGAAATCATATGGTATTTGTCTTTCTCTAACTGACTTATTTCAGTTAGGATTATACCCTCTATATCCACCCATGTTGTTGAAAATAGCAAGATCTCATTCTTTTTTATGGCTGAGTAGTATTACATTGTGTATATACACCATTTCCTCTTTATCCATTCATCTATAGATGGACGTTTGGATTGCTTCCATAGTTTGGCTATTGTAAATAATGATGCAGTAAACAAAAGGATGCATATATCTTTTCAAATTACTGTTTTTGTTTTATTTGGGTAAATACCCAGTAGTGCAATTACTGGATCACATGGTAGTTCTATTTTTGAGGAACCTCCATACTGTTTTCCAGAGTGACTGTACCAGTTTGTATTCCACCCCCCAGCAGTTCGCCAGAATCCTTTTCTCCACATCCTCGGCAACTTTCTTGAGTTTTTTATTTTGGACATTCTGATAGGTATAAGATGATACTCATTGTGATTTTGATTTGCATGTCTCTGATGAGTAGTAATGTCAAGCATCTTTTAATGTGTCTATTGACCATCTGTATGTCTTCTTTGGAAAAATGTCTATTCACGTCTTCTGCCCATTTTTAATTGGATTATTGGTTTTTGGGTGTTGAGTTGTATAAGTTCTTTATAGATTTTGGATATTAACCCCTTATCAAATATATCATTTGCAAATATCTTCTCCAATTCAGTAGATTGTCTTTTTGTTTTGTTGATGGTTTCCTTTTCTGTGCAAAAGCTTCTTATTTTAATGGAGTCTCAATAGTTTATCTTTGCTTATGTTTCACTTGCCTCAGGAGACATATCCAGAAAACTGTTTCTATAGCTGATGTCAAAGAAATTACTGCCTGTGTTTACTCCTAGGAATTTTGTGGTTTCATGTCTCATATTAAAGTCTTTAATCCATTTTGATTTTATTTTTGTATATGGCTAAGAAAATGGTCCAATTTCATTATTTTGCATAGAGCTGTCCAGTTTTCCAACACCATTTGTTGAAGAGACTGTCTTTTTCCTATTGTTGTATATTCTTACTTCCTTTATTGTAGGTCATTTGACCATAAAAGCATGAATTTATTTCTGGACTCTCTATTCTATACTATTGATCTATGTGTCTCTTTTTGTGCCAGTACCATACTGTTTTGATTACTACAGCTTTTTTGTATATCTTGAATTCTGAGATTGTGATACCTCCAGTTTTGTTCTTCTTTTTCAAAATTGCTTTGGCTATTTGTAGTTCCATACAAATTTTAGGATTGTTTGTTCTACTTCTATGAAAAAGGCTATTGGTGTTTTGATAGAAATTGCACTGGGGTGCCTGGAAGTCTCAGTCAGTTGAGCGACTGACCAGCTCAGGTCATGATCTCATGGTCTGTGAGTTCAAACCCCAAGTCGGGCTCTGTGCTGACAGCTCGGTGCCTGGAGCCTGCTTCATATTCTGTGTCTCCCTCTCTCTCTGCACTTCCCCTGCTCTCACTCTATCTCTCTCTCAAAAATAAATATTTAAAAAATAAAAAATAAAAAAATTGCATTAACTCTGTAGATTTCTTTAGGTAGTATGGACATTTTAACACTACTCATTCTCCCAATCAGTGAGCACAAAGTATCTTTCCATTTGTTTGTCTCACTGAGATCCTCCACTCTTTTCTCAAGTCCAGTAAATATCTTTATGATCATTACTTTGAATTCTCTGTCAGGCATATTTCTTATCTCCATTTCATTTAGCTCTTGTACTGTGATTTTTGTCTTGTTCTTTCATCTGGAACATATTCCTCTGTTTCTTCATTTTGTATAACATTCTGCACTTGTTTCTGTGTGTTAGGAAAGTTAGCTATGTCTCCTGATCTTGAAAATAGTGGCCTTATGAAGAAGAGGTTTTATAGTGTCCTCTAGTGCAATGTCCCCCCTTCACCAGAACATGGCACTTTCAGGGGTGTCTCGTATGTGTGTTGTGTTAGTTTATTTTTGTGGCTGAGCCATGTTTGCCTTCAGTGAATTGTCTGAAATGGCCCTCTTTCCCTATTATGAGCAGGGTTTGGTCTCTGTGCTCTTACAGGGCCAGTCTGGGGCAGCCTTGGGCTTGTAGCTAGGTCAAACCAGATGCCTGCTCTCAACCCATTTGCCAGAACTGTGGTCACACTGAACTGCATGGTGCTCTTCCTGCATTGTTCCCTTAGATGCTTTCATTGGTGGACAAAGCCTACAGTTAGACCCCAGTCTGATCCCAGTCTGTCTTTCAGGGTTGCAGGTAACCCAAACTACAGGGCTCTTCCTTTGTGCTGCCCCTTGTGAGGTTGGTTGGTAGAGCTAGCAGTCTGATCGGATGTCTGCCCCAGCCCACCATTGAGCCTGCAGTTAAATTGGTGTGTGTGCTTTTCTTCCCCCTCCCAGTCAATGTGGAGTGGTGCTGGCCACTGTTGGTGCTGCTTGAAGGACGAGACCTGGCCAGAGCATTTTGAAGGAACTTCTCTTGAGTGGGGTGTGTTGGATGGAGGGGATCTGCAGGAGAACAGGGCACATGGTGTTAGCAAACTAGATGATGTGTGGTCGTGCTAGTTCCCACAGGTGTCCATGTAGCTAATCTGGGGTTAGGAGAGAGAAATGGCACCTACCAGTTATTTAGTTCTTGGAGAAGTCTCCTAAAGATCCCTGCCCCTACTGCACACATTCTGAGATTAGTAAATAAATCTCCTCATACACCCGAGGTGCCTCTCAAATTACTGCTTCTATGCTGTATCTCAGTGGGATTGTTTGTTCTGCTGGATCTATAGGGGTAGGGACTCAGTTTTCTATTACCCTCCATGCTCTCTAATATTTTTCTTAAGATGTTAAGCCCTACTGATGGTAAAAACCTGAAAGTTTAAGCCCTCTGATTTTCAAAGCCAAATGTAATGGGGACTTTAATTCCCCACTACATGTGCAGGTACCCCATGTCTCAAGTGCCCAGTGTGGGGTCTGCTCCTCTCCCTTCTCTGTACTTAGGGTATCCACAAGCAGTTAGTCTTGCAGATTAGCTTAGTTTCCAACCAGACTTCACCTTTGCTACTGTTTTTGATGTGGCCTCCTCTCTACGATTAACCGTAGACAGTCTGTTCTGCCAGTCTTTGGTTCATTTTCTGGGTTAATTACACTGGTGTGGCTGTTATTTAGGTGGGACAAGGTGAGCTTAGGATCCTCCTACTCTGCCATCTTCCCAGGGTCCTCTGACTTCTGACCTTTTAATCCTTATTTCATAGTCTTTTGTTCCCTTATCACATATATATAAACATGATTTTTAGCCATGGTAAGTATTTCCAGTAGTGCACTTGTACCCCCATGTAGCTGGAGGCTAACTTACTGTGAAGTTAATGAAGTTTAAAGGCCCCTTGCTTATAAAAGCCCATGCCAAGGCTTTCGAAGGGTCCCTGGTCATGTGTTCCAGATGGTCATATGTTTTTATAAAATTTGCAAAAGTAAGTTATATTGGTTTCACTTTTGGAATGGCAATTTGAGAAGTTCTGTGGACCCTCATTCTAGCAAAACAAGCATATCTATCAGGGGAGAAACACATTTAAAATCTATGGGAACTGTTCAAAGGGCATGCATGAAATAATGTACAAAAGTATTCATAGTAAGAATTAATGAATAAATAAATCAACATTGAATTTTTACATATAACCGGAATGTAAAATAAATACCTCTAAATTCTATTCTATTTTCCATTTAACATTTACTCTAAATTTTTTTAAGTTTTTCTATTATATTGAGAGAGAGCATGCACACATGCATATGTGCATGTGAGCAGGGGAGAGGCAGAGAGAGAGAGGAAGAGAGAGAATGCCAAGCAGGCTCTGTGCTATAAGCGTGGCCCAATGCAGGGCTCAATCCCACAAACTGTGAGATCATTACCTGAGCCAAAATCAAAGAGGTGGATTCTTAACCAACTAAGCCACACAAGCACCCCTGCTTTACTCTAAATTTTAAATTTTTTAAAACATTTATTCATTTTTGAGAGACAGAGAGAGATGGAATGTGAATCAGGGAGGCGCAGAGAGAGGAGACACAAAATATGAAGCAGGCTCCAGGCTCTGAACTGTCAGCACAGAGCCCGATGCGGGGCTTGAAATCACGGACCACAAGATCATGACCTGAGCTGAAGTCGGACGCTTAGCCGACTGAACCACCCAGGCACCCCTCTAAATTTTTTAATGAGAATACAAAAGGAAAGTTTTCCATGGTGAATTTAATGACCGATTTTGTTCATGAGAGTGGCTGAACATTCATAAGATATGGTCATACCAATATTTTTTCAATGGACTACTTTGATAATACTTCTGTAACTTTCTAAAATGATACAGATCTTACCCTCATCTATCTCAATGTTGACACAAAACTTATGTCCATGTTGTGGAAACTGAGGACTCCAGCTTCTGAATGTAAAATAACCTGGTGAGGTTCTTGATCTAATTGGACTGGAAATTTTATTTCATCCCATCTCTTCCCTTGCAGACCAGGGAACACTCTGAACATGGCCTCAGAGATCCACATGCCGGCCCCAGTGTGCCTCATTGAGAACACTGAAGGGCAACTGGTGGCTAATCAGGAAGCTTTGGAGATCCTGTCAGGCACCAAGAATCCTCTCGTGGTGGTGGCTATTGTGGGCCTCTACCGCACAGGCAAATCCTACCTGATGAACAAGCTGGCTGGGAAGAACAAGGGTGAGTGGCACCAAAAAGCTCCTCGGAGTCCCTTCTGTCCACTGACACTGCCTGCATTGAACGTGGTGATGCAAGGACAGAAAGTTAGAGAACGTGGAGGAATATTGAAAGTTATCTTTTAATCCACGATTATGCTCTTATCTTCACTATAATCTGAAAGAGGCAGTTCATCACTCTTCCCACTTTGCCTTAGTTTCCTCTTTTAAAAGCATAAATTGTTCCTTTCCTAGAAAGACTAGTGCAGTAATAAAAATAATTAATGTACATAATAAGACATTTACTAAAATGTTCATGTAGCAAAAGCAAGTTTCCACTGGTTATTAAGATGCAAAGAATGTTTAAGTCTGTATTGGCTTTTTTTTTCATTGTTGTAAAATATACATAACATAAAACTTACCATTGGAATCATTTTTAAGTGTACGTATAGTTCTATGGCATTAAGTAAATTCACACTGTTATGCAGCCATCACCATCATGCATCTCCCTAATTTTTTCATCTTCTTCAACAGAAACTCTGTACCCATTAAACAATAACTCCCCAGCCCTTGGCAACCACCATTCTACATACTATCTCTATGAATTGGACTGTTCTAGGAATCTCGTTTGAGAGGAATCAGACATTATTTGTCCTTTGTGATTTGCTTAATGTGATTTGGCACAATGTCTTCGGTGTTGTACCCTGTGTCAGAATTCTCTCCCTTTTTAAGGCTGACTAACTAATATGTGCATACTGATTTGTTTATCCCTTCATCTATTGAAGGACTCTTGGGTTGCCTCCACCTTTTGGCTATTATGGATAATGTTGCTAAAAACACGAGGGTACAAATATCTGTTCAAATCCCTACTTTCATTTTGTGAGGGTTATATATCTCCAAATCATAGGGTAATTCTATTTTAATTTTTTTTAAGAAGCCATCATATTGTTTTCCACAGCAAGTGTACCATTTTACATTCTCACCAGAAATACACAAGGTTTCTAATATCCCCACATCCTCCCCAACACTTCCTATTTTCTGGGTTTTTGATAGTGGTCATCCCAATGAGTGTGAAGTAGTATCTCATTGTGGTTTTAATTTGTTTTTCCCTAATGACTAATGATGATGAGCATCTTTTCATTTGATTATTGGTCGTTTGTATATTTGCTTTGGAGAAATATCTATTCAAGTCCTTTGCTCTTGTTTTAATCAGGTTGTTTTTTTTGTGCGTTGCATTGTAGGATTTCTAGTTCCATCTGCTATTAAAACACCACCTTCTCTTATCCCCACTCTCCCTCACAGGCTTCTCTCTGGGCTCCACGGTGCAGTCTCACACCAAAGGAATCTGGATGTGGTGTGTGCCTCATCCCAAGAAGCCAGACCACACCCTAGTTCTTCTTGACACGGAGGGCCTGGGAGATGTAGAGAAGGTAAGGATTGAGGATTCAGTTTTGAAATAAGACCCTCATCCCTGAATATTCTCTACACAATTTAATTTTTCTTTAAATAAGAACTTACACTTAACCATAATATGTTTTTGTTTTTGTTTTTGTTTTATTTCTGTTTATGTGCCCTCCGACCAAGTTTAGCAACCAGGGATCAGGAAAATGTTTATAAGGCAGAATTCTAGAAGAAGATCATAGTGGTCAGTAGTAATTAGTAATATTCCAATGATTAACAATAGGCTGTGTGTGGGCCACCTGTGTGGCTCAGCCCGTTAGGTGTCCAACTTCGCCTCAGGTCATGATCTCAGGGTTCGTGAGTTCGAGCCCTGCGTTGGGCTCTGTGCTGACAGCTCAGAGCCTGGAGCTTGCTTCAGATTCTGGGTCTCCTTCTTTCTCTGCCCCGCCCCCACTTGTACTCTGTCTTTCTCTTTCTCAAAAATAATAAATAAACATTAAAACTATTTTTTAAAAAAGATTGTATGCTAAACCAGTTAACCCAGAAGCTTAAAGGTAGAACAAATAAAATCAACGTCACGAGTTGAATCCTGCAGAGAATTTTAGTTAAAATTTTAGGTTCTGAAGTTCTATACCCTTGTGTTTAAATGTAAACCCTGTCACTAACTCAGTGGCCTTAGCAAATTATTTGACCTCTTTTAACCTCAGCTTTCTGAATTTGTAAAACAGATGTAGTAGATCTTTATTTGACTCATAGTGTTGTTTTGGATAAGATAAGTAATGGAAAATGTTAGGTGCCTAATAATTGCTCAGTAAAATAGCTACAGGTATTATTACTCTCACATAAGTCAATTTTGCTGTAAAAAGGAAGAGAAAATTCTAAATTTATTATTTTTTTAAATGTTTATTTATTTTTGAGAGAGACAGTGAGACAGAGTGCAAACAGCGGAGGGGGAGAGAGAGAGGGAGACACAGAATCTGAAGCAAGCTGCAGGCTCTGAGCTGTCAGCACAAGCCTGACGCAGGGCTTGAATTCACGAGCCGCGACATCATGACCTGAACTGAAGTCAGATACTCAACTGACTGAGCCACGCAGGTGCCCTGAAAATTCTAAATTTAAATTATATTTAAAGCCTTAGAAAGCCTACCAACCTTTACTATTGGTTTTGTAATTATCTGCCAATGATCATAAGAAGACCTAGTGAGAATCAGTGTAAATTAAAAATACTAATCATAAAATGATCCAAAATCCAAATCCCACTAATATTTTCGTTTGGATTTGGTTTTCTCATATAGGTCATTAATCTTAAAAAAAAAAAAAAAAAAAAACAAAAAACAAAAAAAACCTCTAGTTAAATAAGCATCTTTTTACTGCTGCTGATCTAGAAAGTCAGGATCTAGATATCAGGAGAGTGAAACCTAACAGGCTTGCACATGTTCTGATTCACAGGGTGACAACCAGAACGATTCCTGGATCTTTGCCTTAGCAATACTCCTGAGCAGCACCTTTGTGTACAATAGCATGGGAACCATCAACCAGCAGGCCATGGACCAACTGCAGTATCCTTTTTGTAGTTCAAAATAGCCTCAAAGTAAGAGGGAAGAATTGTATTTAAAAACCAGCTGCTTGGTTGTGAATACTGGTGAATCAAGCACAAAAAGAGAAAACATGAAAAATAATTCAAGGGCAGGGGAAAGATTCTATGTACCTACTAGAAAATTGATGCTTGGGTTAAAAACAAAGGTGAAGTGAAGGTTTTAATATGTGGAACCAATATGGGATGGGGACACTATTCTTTGATGCCAGTTTTCCTTAGTTTGCTACTCAGCTATGTGACAGAGCTGTCAGATCGGATCCGGGCGAAATCCTCCCCTAATTCCAATGGGATTGAAGATTCAGCAGACTTTGTGAGCTTCTTTCCAGATTTTGTGTGGACGCTGAGGGATTTCTCCTTAGAACTGGAAGCAGACGGACTACCCATCACAGCTGATGAGTACCTGGAGAATTCACTCAAGCTTAAACAAGGTAAAAGGGACTTAGAAATAAATGGAGATAATAAAACATAAGAAACTATTATTTTGTCCGTGTTCCATTTACAGTTTTCTTACATTTATAGTTTTCTATTTCTTCTTAGCTGGCCATCAGTAAGAATTAATGCTTGTTTAATACATGAATTAATAGATTAGATTTTAAATTATATTCTCCTCTCTTCTAAGAATAGTTTCTTTCTCTTTTATTTTTCCCTGTGCTATTATCAGATTGATTTTATCTCCCTGAATAGGGCTTGTGATTAGCCAAAGAATATGGAGAAGAATAGGCGTTGTCTGGAAGAAAATAGGTAAAAGCATGAATAGTGCTCTAGTTCAGGGGTTGGCAAATTATGGCTCATAGGCAAATGATGGCCAACCCAGACCACCAGCTGTCTTTGTAGATAAGGTTTTATTGGAATAATGCTATGCCCACTCATTTATAGATTGTCTATGGCTGCTTTCTTGCTGCAATAGCAGAATTGAGTACTTGGAGAAGAGACCACCTGGTTTGCAAAACCTAAAATATTTACTGTTTGGTCCTTTACAGAAAAAGTTTGCAAGCCTTTTTTATCTTCCTGCAGGTACCACTCAAAGTGATCAAAATTTTAATCTGCCCCGACTCTGTATCCGGAAGTTCTTTCCAAAGAAGAAATGCTTTATCTTTGATCGACCCACTCATCGGAAGAAGCTAGGCCAGCTTGAGACACTGCATGATAATGACCTGGATCCTGAATTTGTGCAACAAGCTTCAGCCTTCTGTTCCTACATCTTTAAGAATTCCAAAACTAAAACTCTCTCAGGAGACATCAAAGTCAATGGACCTCGTGAGTCCTCTTCCCAGTCTTTTTCTTCCATTGTTAAGACTAAAGGAGAGTAGAATTACATCCACCTAGTTTCAGCTTTAAAAAATGTGAAGCTAGGGGCGCCTGGGTGGCTCAGTTGGTTAAGCGGCTGACTTCGGCTCAGGTCATGATCTCGCAGTCTGTGAGTTCAAGCCCCACGTCAGGCTCTGTGCTGACAGCTCAGAGCCTGGAGCCTGTTTCAGATTCTGTGTCTCCCTCTCTCTGACCCTCCCCTGTTCATGCTCTGTCTCTCTCTGTCTCAAAAATAAATAAACATTAAAAAAAATGTGAATCTACTGCTATTTCCATGTTAAATTCTTGATGACATCAACATTTCTAATAGATTTTACTAGTCAAATTTCTTGGGTGAGAAAAGATAGGAAAGGCTAAAGAAATCAAGTTCTATTTCTTAAAATTGCCCTATTTATTAGGACCTGCATTGTCCAATATGGTAGCCACTTACACAAGTGTAGCTATCTAAATTTAAGTGTGAGCTAATTAAAATTACAGAAAATTTAAAATTCTGGGATGCTTGGGTAGCTCAGTGGGTTAAACGTCTGACTTTGGCTCGGGTCATGATCTCACAGTTCATGGGTTCAAGCTCCGGGCTCTGTGCTGACAACTCAGAGCCTGGAGGCTGCTTTGGATTCTGTGTCTCCCTGTCTCTCTGCCCCTCCCCGACTTGTGCTCTGTCTCTCTCTCTCTCCCTCAAAATTAAATAAACATTTAAAAAAAATTTTTTAAGAAAACTTAAAATTCCAATTACACAGATTTATTTATTTATTTGTTTATTTATATCTTAATATGAAATTTATTGTCAAATTGGTTTCCATACAACACCCAGTGCTCATCCCACCAGTGCCCTCCTCAATGCCCACCACCCACTTTCCCCTCCCTCCCACCCCCATCAACCCTCAGTTTATCCTCAGTTTTTAAGAGTCTCTTGTGGTTATATATATGTCAAAAGCCTATACCTACATGTGGCTAATAGCTGGATGACATAGAATATTTCCATCATAACAGAAAGTTGTCTTGGACCACGCTTTGCTAGAATAAACAAAATCAAGTATCCTTTTGATTTTTTCCACAACAATGATCAAATGCTTGCCACAGACCAGGGCTGATGATAGAGATGTAAATTAGAGAGGTATGGTTCCTGTCCTAATGGTGCTTAAGGGTAAAGTGAATGAAAACACTCAGTAAACATAGGCCTATGCTATCTAGAACAGATTCTCAACCTTTGATGTGTAAACATATCACCTGGACATCTTGCCAGAGAGGAGGGTCTAATTCACTTGATCTGGGTCAGAGGCTGAGAATCGACATTTCTAGCAAGGCTCCAGGTGATGTTGAGGACATTGATGCTTTGAGGCAAATGGGTGGTAGTAGACATGATCAGAATCACACAGAATGGAATGTTTCCTCATCCCACCTACAACAAGCAACATTATTTGTTCTCTGTTTGTAGGTCTAGAGAAACTGGTGCAGACCTATGTCGATGCCATCAGCCGTGGAGATCTGCCCTGCATGGAGAATGCAATCCTGGCCTTGGCCCAGATTGAGAATGCAGCCGCAGTGCAAAAGGCCATTGCCCACTATGACCAGCAGATGGGCCAGATGCTGCAGCTGCCCACAGAAACCCTCCAGGAGCTACTGAACCTGCACAGGGCCTGTGAGAAAGAGGCCATTGAACTCTTCATGAGGAATTCCTTCAAAGACAGAGACCATTTATGTCAAAAGGACTTAGCGGTAATTTTTTCTCAAGTTCTTATGGATTAGGGTCTTGGAAAGCAGAGTACTACCGGAAAATGAAATGGGTATTTATTTTGAAAGAGGCAATTCCTACTAGACTTTAAAATGGTGATAACCACTCTTTGTTTTTATCATAAAAAGAAGAACAAATTTTATTACAATGAACTCAAAGGTTTTTTTTCCTATTGTTTTTAATATATGAAATTTATTGTCAAATTGGTTTCCATACAACACCCAGTGCTCATCCCAAAAGATGCCCTCTTCAATACCCATCACCCACCCCCCCTCCCTCCCACCCCCGATCAACCCTCAGTTTGTTCTCAGTTTTTAAGAGTCTCTTATGCTTTGGCTCTCTCCCACTCTAACCTCTTTTTTTTTTTCTCCTTCCCCTCTCCCACGGGTTTCTGTTAAGTTTCTCAGGATCCACATAAGAGTGAAAACATATGGTATCTGTCTTTCTGTGTATGGCTTATTTCACTTAGCATAACACTCTCCAGTTCCATCCACGTTGCTACAAAGGGCCATATTTCGTTCTTTCTCATTGCCACGTAGTACTCCATTGTGTATATAAACCACAATTTCTTTATCCATTCATCAGTTGATGGACATTTAAGCTCTTTCCATAATTTGGCTATTGTTGAGAGTGCTGCTATAAACATTGGGGTACAAGTGCCCCTATGCATCAGTACTCCTGTATCCCTTGGGTAAATTCCTAGCAGTGCTACTGCTGGGTCATAGGGTAGGTCTATTTTTAATTTTTTGAGGAACCTCCACACTGTTTTGCAGAGTGGCTGCACCAGTTTGCATTCCCACCAACAATGCAAGAGGGTTCCCGTTTCTCCACATCCTCGCCAACATCTATAGTCTCCTGATGTGTTCATTTTGGCCACTCTGACTGGCGTGAGGTGATATCTGAGTGTGGTTTTGATTTGTATTTCCCTGATGAGGAGCGACGTTGAGCATCTTTTCATGTGCCTGTTGGCCATCCGGATGTCTTCTTTAGAGAAGTGTCTATTCATGTTTTCTGCCCATTTCTGCACTGGATTATTTGTTTTTGGGTGTGGAGTTTGATGAGTTCTTTATAGATTTTGGATTGAACTCAAAGTTTTAAAACATTTTTTTCATGAATAATATTCTTCCTCTTAATTTACCTAAATTCACATAAGTCACAATCAGAGCTTCTAAATCAAATGCCTAATAGTGGGATCACAAATCAGCCTGACTGATTTGATATCCTAATCAATCAGGATATTGCCCTGATTATCCATATGCAGGCTTATGTTGAGCCACATTTATTCCATACGCAATCACTGGCCCAATTTGAAAAGCAGAAGTTTATCTCTAAAGGTATAGCAAGAAAGCTAGCAATCTCTGCTCTGAACTTCACCTCTAAGGAGAAAGGGACTTCAGTAAAAGTCAGGAGCAGGAGGAAGGATATGGTCCTGTTGGGGTGCCTGTGACTTTTTCTAGGGTCATAGGCTTATTTCTGAGAAGCCCTTCCAGATATTCTAAGGTCATGCTAACATCTTTTCCCTGTTATTCTTTTTACCTCCTATTTTTACATCAAAGGCCCAGCTGGAAAAAAAGCGAGATGACTTTTGTAAACAGAATGTGCAGGCATCAACAGATCGTTGCTCAGATTTACTTAAGGATATTTTCAGTCCTCTTGAAGAAGCTGTGAAGCAGGGGGTTTATTCTAAACCAGGAGGGTACCGTCTCCTCATCCAGAAAATACAAGAGCTGAAGACAAAATATCTTCAGCAACCTAATAAAGGGATACAGGTAACCAAGATTTATGTTCTGATTCTGGAAAGCTGCTGACATGCCTCCTTGAAAGACTAAAATAACCACGTGTAATTGCACACCTTGTGAGAACAACAGCATTCATACTTTCATTCAGTAAACATGTATAGGGAGCCAATTACACCAGATACGTCCTATGTGCTCATCCAAGAGTGCACTCAATTAATAATTGAGTTATTAATTGGGTTTTCAGATCAACCACAAAGTTGTTATTGCAATTCACTACTGTGGCTGGATCTTTATGCTGCAAGGAACAGAAACCCATTTTCTTAAACAAAAATGGGAATTCATCAGTTTAGGCTTTAAACTGGCTTTAAGGACAACTGGATCCAAGATTTCAAATAATGTCATCATCTGTCTGTCTGTCTGTTACTCCCCTCAACCCTACACTTCCTTCTTTCCTATTCTCCCTCCACCTTTTCTCTGATCTGCTTTCTCCATAATGACTTCTTTTTTCAACAACTCACTCCTTAGGGGGCCAGAGCACCAACACCTCCAAAATTAGAGCCCTCATTCTAAAAAAACAAAGAATGTCTGTTTCCCAGTGTCTATCTCAGTCTCTTATAAAGGATTCTGCTTAGTAGGCTGCCATGATTGGCCAGCTCAGAGCAGGTGTCCATGCCTGTGGCAAGGAGTCTTGACCACCAGGCACACTAAGGCCAAGAGGAGCAATTCCTAGAGGAAAAGATGATAGGAAGACAAACAGGAACGAGTGCTTATATCCATTTCCTATTACCAACTCCATGCTCTCTGGGTCCTAAGGCTGAAGAGGTTCTTCAGGAATACTTGAAGTCCAAGGAGTCTGTGACTGATGCGATTCTACAGACAGACCAGACTCTCACAGAAAAGGAAAAGGAGATTGAAGGTGAGGAGCCAGTCAAGAGATTAGATAGCCTCAAGAGTTCTTAAAGCTTAAATAATTTGGCCGGGTAAGCCTGGGATCCTTAAACTAGGGCAAGGTGAACAACAATGCCCCTTACTTGCTGAAGTCATTTCTGAGTAGGGCATATGTAGTCAACAGCAACAATGACCGGTAAGTGTGCAAGGAAGAAAGGGACAACATGCTTACTCACATACATTTGTCTTCTTTTTCCTCCTCTCAGTGGAACGTGTGAAAGCTGAATCTGCACAGGCTGCAGCAAAAGTACTAGAAGAAATGCAAATAAAGAATCAGCAATTGATGGAACAGAAAGAAAGGAGTCATCAGGAACATGTGAGACAATTAACTGAGAAGATGGAAAGGGATAGAGTCCAGTGGCTGGATGAACAAGAGAGAATTCTAGCTTTCAAACTTCAGGTATTTAATTGTACTACCCTAAGGTTTCTGTTTTCTGTTTTCTCTCCACTCTCCCTCATCATATCTTAGTGTGGCAGTGATAACATGATGCCTACAAGAAGGACCTTGCTTGCCACTTGTACTTTTCAATTTCTGTCTGCCTGCCTGACCTGGCCCCTGCCTCTATCTGGTTATTAAAAGATTTATTTGTGGTTAGGTCACATCCAGTCCTCTATCTGTACATCCTTTCATGCATGGTAGCTGTTCTCTGCTAGGCATTCTGAAAAATCTCTTATATGGATCTCTTGCTTAATACTATACGAAGCAAGAACTGCTGTGTCTCTATTACTTACGAAAAGAAACAGAAGTTCAGAAAGGATTAAGTAACTTTTATAGGGTCACACAACTTGGTAAGATATCTGAACTGTCTTCACCACTTAGTGGAAATGTAATCACAGAGCTAAAACACCCAAGAGAACATATAATGAAACTTAAGGGTAGAGAAAATGTCAAGAAGAAATTTAATACTAAAAAAAATGAATGCGGAAACTAGCTATAAATTAGAGATTTACTTCAGTCCTACACTTTATTCAGTCTCCAATTGTCCCTTTTTAGGAACAGGCTCGTCTACTAAAGGAAGGATTCCAAAATGAGAGCAAACGACTTCACACTGAGATACAAAATATCCAGAAGAGCATGGAAAAACCAAGGAAAACATGTTTCTTAAGCTGAAGACCTAAAGAATAGAGCTCCTGATCATTCTTATCCAAGGCATAACTTAAGTAACCTTTGAATTTGGAAAAATATCATTACACTCGAAAGTAACTGGATTTTGCATTTTTATAACACTAGAAATTTGCAAAGATGTGCAGTACTGTAATTAAAAATCATATCCATCTTCCAAAAAAATATTATAAATTGTATGACAAAGGTCAGTTTTACCTCTCTAACACAAAAAGTATATGAGCTGGTACCATTCAGGAAAAATTTATTCCTCTAGGTGACTACTAGTAGACAAAGGGAAACTGAACAAAGTCTTAGGTAAAAGTTTAGGAACATAGTTGGGCTTCAGTCTGGCCAAGTGTACAATGGATTTCAGTGTCAGGAGGACCATCCTAGCTTCTTAGTGAAAGCAAAGTGCGGTTTTCCATTATACCACAGCTGCACCATCTGTGAGCAATGATGTGATCACTAGGCCCTAGGAATAGACAATCCTCCCTGATGGATTCTAAGCAGAAGCAAACCACCTTATATAGAGATCTAGAATCTACAGAATTTTCATAAGAAGGTAGAAGAAACCATTAGCATGAATAGGGATTGGATCACAAACAAATGGGCCAAAAAAGGAAACTCCTTTTTTACTTAATTCACCCAGGTTGTAACTTTAATGGTACATTTTAGAGGTTTAGATAATTGACACTGGACTGAACATAGTAACATGATGACAATTATGCATTATGTGTTTGTAACAATATATAATTCACAAAGATGGACTTTAAATGATGACAGATAACATACTAGAAAACTGAGCTAAGTTAATTAATAGATCATTTAAGATCCTATAAATTAGGCAACCTTTTTCCACTTCTCAACAGTCTATACTTGAAAGTTTGCTGATTTTCCCCAAAGTGATTATAGATTGTTTTTTATATTTTTTGAATAACAAAACAATGCTCTTGGTATTAGTATGCACAGACTTTCTCCTAATTTTCTAAACTCCTAGGTAAATGGTTGATATTTTTCAAAATGATTAAAAATTATTTTTAAGCTGAAAATAAAATATGCTTCACTGGGCTTTTTTTTTTTTTTTTTTCGGTTTTCACCCAAAAATAAGACTTTACTCTTCACACCAATGGTTGGCTAACTCATCTGCAAAAGACCGGGTAGTGGCTATTCATGACTTTGTAGGCCCTACAGTCTCTGTCTCAACTGCTCAATTCTGCCATGTAGTGTGAGAGCAGTCATAGACAATACATAAATGGTTGGACATGGCTGTGTTCCAATAAAACTTTATTTTAAAAAATAAGTAGCACTCATAAGCCATAGTTTCCAGATTATTGCTCTATAAAAACATTGGTCAAAGTCTATGTATCCGCCTTATGTTGCTTACATTTGTAAGGGAATGTGTATTAAATTGTATGTTAAGATCTTGAAAATATTATACAATGTTTCAAGATATTAGAAGATGAGAGAAATGCAGAGACGTAGCTAATGCCATTAAATCCACATTAATAAGCCTGATTTGCTGATTGCATAGGGACATTTTCTTCCAATGAACCCCCTTACCTCCTATTACATGGTGAATACCTCTTTCCACAGTTAAACACATGCTACTAAGCAGTATTTTTTCATTTGACTGCCTTCACTGGAGATCAGGGAGATCTACGGCATGTATGTAGGTATGCACACAGACCCACAATGCTTATATAAATAGGCTTTGTCTTTTCTTATCCAAGCTGCATTGCAACAAAAGAGTAAATAAAATACATTTTTATTAACTAAAGAAACTTCATGGTAGAAAGAACACATATGCCTTCAAAACCAAGTAGTGGTCTCTTTAATAACCATTTAAAAATACTAACATTAAGGGGCGCTTGGGTGGCTCAGTCAGTTAAGTGTCTGACTCTAGACTTTGGCTCAGATCATGATCTCATGATTTGTGAGTTTGATTCCTGCATCAGGCTCCATGCTGGCAATGTGGAGCCTGCTTGGGATCCTATCTCTATCTCCTTTGCCCCTCCCCAGCTCTTTCTCAAAATAAGTTTTTAAAAAACCTTAAAAATAATAACACTGAAACTAAGCAAAATTACATAACTTCCTTTCTAGCTTGATAGCATGAGTCTATACCAGATTTCAAATCATCTGACGCCTGGTTTAATGCTTTTTCTATACTATCTCTAGGAACAAAATGAAGCTGTCTCCAGGGAGGCATGTTGCTTTCACCAGTAGTCTTCAACCCCACCGTGCATTAAAACCAATTTATTAAATATAAAGATTCTCTGGGCCCTAGCCTTCCCTTGACTTTCTGATATAGTAAATTTGAGATGGGTCATCGGGTGATATCTGCCAAAGCTAGCATATGTTAGGACCTATATTTGCTGACCCTTATGATGTTCTTGTGTCAAAATTCTTTTTAACTTGGGCAGGTATATTTTCTACTGTTTAAGTGACAGTCTGTTACTTTTCCTTCTATGGGTTTAATGAAAGGATATATAAGGTCCATTGATATAGTGGGAGGGGCTGAAAACTATCCTCCACATATTCAGGTCAAGGGTCAATTAGGCCACACAAGCTCAGAGCCTGGAGCCTGCTTCAGATTCTGTGTCTCTCTCTCAGCCCCTCCCCATTTATACTCTGTCTCTCAAAACTAAATAGACATTAGAAAAATTTTTTAAAGATTTAAAAAAAGAATCAATTAGGCCAATTAAGGTATTGACTGAAAAATAAACACAAAGATAAAAATTTAAGAAACCTTTTAAATATTTGATAGACAGATAAACTAAAACTCAATACTGTTACCACTCTGCATGCATAATTTCAACAAATTAGATGAAATGGACTAATTTCTAAAAAAAACCCCACAAACTACTAAAACCCACCTTAGGGGAAATAGATGATCTGAATTGTACTGTAACTTCTAAATTGAATTCTAATTGAATTTGTAGTTTAAAAAGAATCTGAACTGAAATCCATAAGATAATGGAATAGGAAATCCTGGCTCTCATCTACACCAATAAAAGAATGCTATTTCACTTTGCTGGTATCAGTCCCTGCCACAAGTTGAAACAGCTTAGCATCTAGAGAAAAATTTTGCTCAGCCCACGACTTTTCCCTCAGGGGCAAAATATAAGGGAAGCAACCATCTGATATCATCCTCACTTTTCCGGATGCTGCCCAAAAGACCTACTCGAGAGTGATGAGGCAAGCAGCAAAGTTAGAATGCCTGGGGGCGACTTTGAACAAAGAAAAGGGCAGGACCTCTCAGCTGACTGCATAGCTCTGTGGGATTAAGAGAAGTTACATGATTGTGAGAGAGGAAGGGAGACAAGTAGAGCTTGCACCCAGTGCCATTCCAGTACATCCTGGCATTTTAGTTTATTGTCCTAGGGAAAAGAAGCAGGCAGCTCTCAACAGCTGGCATGGCTCTATGGGATAGGAAGAGACACACAATCCAGAATCTTCTCCAGAAGGGAGGGAGAAAAATGGAACTCAACAACTTCTCATTTCAGTACTGTGACCCAGAAAAAATGTGGCAGGAGGTTTGTGGTGGCCGGCATAGCTCTGTGAAATTGGAAGACGGCCCATAACCCTGAGATTTCTCCCCTGGAAGAGAGGGAGAGGACTGGAATATGTTTCTAATACACCACCCTATCAATACACTGCTCTAAGGAAAAAGAAAGCAGGTTTACAGCAGCCAACATGACTCTGTGAAATTGAAAGAAGGTATACCACCCTGAAATCTCTTCCCTAGAAGGAAGGGAGATTGGGAGGTCCACATCCACAGAAAACATTTGACAGGCCCCCAGGATCTCCAGCTGGGCTGACCAATAAATGTCTTTTCCTGCCAAAACCAGTCTGTAAAGACTGGAAGAGGTGAATGCTTCATCCTGTGCACAGAAACCAGTGCAAAGTTATAAGGAACATGAAGAGTCAGGGAAATATGATGCAACCAAATAAACAAAATAAATCTTCAATAACCAACCCTAAAGAAATGGAGAACTGTAAATTGCCTGACAAAGAATTCAAAATAATACTCTTAAAGCTCAATGAACTACAAGAGAACACAGACAACTAAAAAAAATCAAGAAAATACATGAACAAAATGAGAATGTGAAGAAAGGAATAGAAACCATAAAAAATAATCAAGCAGAAAATCTGGAGTTGAAGGATACAACTGACCGGCCCCCCCCCCCAAAAAAATCAAAAGCTTCAACAGCAGACTTAATTATTCAGAAATAATCAATGACCTTTTCGTGGAAATGAAAGGTAAAGCATAGGATATATAGTCAATGGCCTTTTAACAGCATTCTACGAGGACAGATGGTACCTACACTTGCAGCGAGCACAGCATAATATATACACAGTTGTGGAATCACTATGTTGTACACCTGAAACTGACGTGACATTGTATGCCAACTATACACAAATACAAAAATAAATACCCTCAGGAGGTTGGTATTCGAAGAAGTTATGAGTGGGGTGCCTGGGTGGGTGGCTCAGTCGGTGAAGCGTCCAACCTCAGCTCAGGTCATGATCTTGTGGTTCGTGAGTTTGAGCCCTGTCTAGACCTGGAGCCTGCTTCGGATTCTGTGTCTTCCTCTCTGCCCCTCCCCCATTCACCCTCTGTCTCTCTCTTTCTCAAAAAGAAATAAACATTTTAAAAATTTAAAATAAATAAATAAGAAGTTATGAGTGAAGTTTTATATAAAGTGAAAAACTAATGGCTGAATTTATCTGTGTTAAAATTTTGAATTTCATAGTCTACACTTATTTTTCAATTTGCAACCCTATATATAGTTGTCCTCAATTTGCTTTGCCAAATTGTAATCTTTTTTCCTCTGTGTTATATGTATAGTATAAATTCCCCAAAGGCAGAATAAAATCCAAAAAATGTTCGTTAAAATATTTGCAAAGTCTGAGGATAGGAAAAGTGTTGAACATGTAAGAGATTTATTGGAATCTCAGCTTGAATTCTAACTGCAAGTACTTATGAAAATGTAAATATTAACATGAAATATCTGGCAGTTCTTATAATAAGTGTAAATTGAATTAGAAAAAAAATCAATGGCCTTGAAAACAGGTCATTTGAAATTAGCCAGTTAGAGGAATAAAAAGAAAAAGAGTAAGGAAAGCATATGGGACCTATCGGATATCATCAAGCAAAGAAATATATGCATTATGGGAGTAAAAGAGGAGAAAACAGATAAGGACAGAAACTTTATTTACAGAAATAATGGCTGAAAATTCCCCAAATCTTGGGAGGGATGTGGACATCCACATTCATGAAACTAAAGGACCCTAAGCAAAATCAACCAAAGAAGATTGTCTCAAGAAACATTATAGTCAAATTCTCAAAATTCAAAGACAAAAGAGCTTTGAATGCAGCAAGGGAAAAGTGATTTGTCACATACAAGGGAATCCCCAGAAGGCTATCAGTGAATTTTTTTTTCTTTTTATTTAAAAAAAATTTTTAGGGGTGCCTGGGTGGCTCAGTTGGTTAAGCATCCAACTTTGGCTCAGGTCATGATCTCACAGTTCATGGGTTTAAACCCCACATCAGGCTCTGTGCTGACAGCTCAGAGCCTGGAGCCTGTTTCAGGATTCTGTGTCTCCCTCTGTCTCTGCTCCTTCTTAATTCATGCTGTTTCTCTCTCTCTCTCTCAAATGTTTTAATAAACACTAAAAAAATAAATAAATAAACATAAGAATATTTATGAGGTAATACATTAAGACTCCCCAGTGGTTTTTTTGTTTTGCTTGATTTACCTGCTAGCACTGGTTTGATGATAACAAGTAAGTTTTTGTCTTAATGATTGCAGACCGGTGTAGAAACAAGGGGCCTAGTCCAACTCCGTCGTTGGGAGGAGACCATAAGGAGAGGGAGTGGGAACAGGATGAAGGTGTAGGCTGAGCAAGGTGGCCCGAGTGATGCCTCTTAGAGGACTGGGAGGTCCATGTACAGCCTGACTGCAGAGAGGACACAGCTATAATTTACCTCCAGGGCCTTTTTAGGACTGCTGCACCCCCGCCCCTCCTCTCTCACAAGGGGGTCGGAACTGATAGGTTCCATAGCAATCATTTCTTCTGCCCTCTCCTTTCATACCAACAGCTACCCTGGGTAACAGTATTATAACAGGACAGTGACATACAGGTATGCCTTTGTCCTGAGAAGAAGTAAGACATTTAAACTTTATTATAACTGAACAAATAAAACCTGAGTTTTAATATCTTTATTAAATGTCTGAATTACTTGTCTAAATCTTATTACCATAATAGCTTAGATATAAAATAAAATACCAATATTTTTCTCCACTAATAATAGACACATAGGAAAAAGCAAACATCAAGAAGCAAGAGAGGTCCATTTTCTCCTCTCTTTGGGGAAAACATTTTATAATTGTTTTTAAACTTCACCTTTGTTTGGAGGGATACTATGCAGGCCTGTACTTGAAAATGAATTTTTTTATGTTAAAACAACTTGTAGTAAGTATAACAATGTTTGGCGAAACAGTGTTTAATCCTGGTTACAGGTGGTTTTTGCTGAAAAGAGCATAAGTCCAAAAGAAAATAGAAAGTGCTTATAAGAACTGTGATAGTTTTTGGCTCCTAGCATGTATATGTTAAATCCACGTATACTTTTTATATACTTTATAATGAATTTCATACTCTACCAGTAAGGTCTTCAGAGGACATTTACTATTACTGCACAAAATGCCCAAGCATTTCTATTAGGTAAAATTGCAAGTAAAACAGCTTACAATAAAAATTTCTTTGGCGTTCTTTCACTAGCAATTTTATCATTACCTGATGAAATAAAAATCTTTCAGTAAAACCAATTGATGTAAGTGATACATATACTAGAATTCATATTTTAAAAAATTTTTATATTTATTTTTGAGAGAGAAAGAGAGAATGCAAGCAGGGGAGGGGCAGAGAGAGAGACACACACAGAATCCGAAGCAGGCTGCAGGCTCCAGGCTTACAAGGTGTCAGCAGAGAACTCGACATGAGGCTTAAACTCATGAACCATGAGATCATGACCTGAACTGAAGTTGGACGCTTAACCGACTAAGCCACTCAAGTGCCCTTCAGGGAATTTCTTAACAGAACCTTTGCAGGGAGATGATATATTCAAAGTGCAAAAAAAAAAAAAAAAAAAAATGCCAACCAAGAACACTATGCCTGGCAAAGTTGTCCTTCAGAAATGAAGAAGAGATAAAGACATTCTCAAACAAAAGCTGAGGGACTTCACAAATCCTGCCTTACAAGGAATGTTCAAGGGACTTCTACAAGTCAAAACAAAAAGAGTACTAAGTCACAAAATGAAAACGTATGAAAGTGTTAAGCTCACTGATAAAGGTAAATATATGATCAAATTTAGAATATGCTAATATGGTAATGATGGTGCATAAATCACATTTAACTCTAGTATAAAAGTTAAATTACAAAATTATTAAAATAACTAAAACAATAATTTGTTGATGGATACACAATATTAAAAGATGTAAAGTATGGCATAAGTAGTATAAAATGTGGGAGAGAGACAAGATGTAAGAGTGTAGTTTTGGTATGTGATTGAAGTTAAGTTGTTACCAGCTTAAAATAGACTATAATAAATATAATTTTATGTATGCTTTATGGTAATCACAAAGAAAAATTCTCTAGTAGACACATAATACATAGAAAGAAAAGAATCAAAACATGCATTTTTTGTAAAAAATCAACAAATCACAAAGGAAGATAGCATGAGAGGAAAAAAGGAACAAAGAAACTACAAAACAGTCAGAAAACAACAAAATGGCAGGTATAAGTCCTTACCTATCTTAATTATTTTCAAAGTAAACTAATTAAATTCTCTAAGACAGAGTAGCCGAATGGATTTTAAAAAACAGGAATTAAAATCCTTTAAAATTAAAAAGAACAGACTCCAACAGTATGCTGCCTACTAGAGATTCCATTTAGCTTTAAGGACACACACAGACTAAACTTTGTTTATGAGTTCTAAGAATTTTTATGAAGCCTTGGTACATGATTGAAGTTGTTACCAGTTTAAAATAGGCTGTAATAAATGTGTTTTATGTACGCTTCATGTGAAGTTTTATGAAGTTTCTACATACAGGATCTTGTTATCTGCAAACACAGATAATTTTCTTCATGCTTTCTGATTTAGATTTCTTTCTTTTTTTTTTTTTTTAAGGAAAACATGATTTAAATGCGTTTGGAAAGTGTTTTTTATTTTATTTTATTATTATTATTTTTTTTTTTTGAAAGAGAGAGAGTGCAAGTCAGGGAAGTATACAGGGAGACAGAGGGAGAGAATCTTAAGCAGACTCCACACTCAGCACAGAGCCCAATGCAGGGCTCGATCTCACAACATGAGCCAAACTCAAGAGATCATGACATGAGCCAAACTCAAGAATTGGGCACTTAACTGACTGAGCCACCCAGGCGCCCCTGATTTGGATTACTTTTATTTATTTCTATTGCCTAATTGTTTTGGCTAGGGCTCCAGTACTATGTTGAATAGAGGTGGTGAGAATGGGTATCCTTGTCTTGTTCCTGATCATCACTGAGTATAATGTTAACTGTGGGCTGTTATATATGGTCTGTACTCTGTTGAGGTACATTCTTGTATACCTAGTTTATGAGTATTATTTTATCATAAAAAGATGTTGAATTTTGTCAAATGTTTTATATGCATATATTGAGATGATCATATGATTTTTATCCTTAATTATATTAACGTGGTGTATCATGTTTATGGATTTCCTTATGCTGAGCCATCCTTGCATCACAGAGAAAAATCAACTAATATTTGACAAGGATGCCAAGAATACACAGTGGGGGAAATTATAGTCTCTTCCACAAATGCTGTTGGGGAAAAATAGATATCATATGCAAAAAAATTAAATTGCACCCTTCCTTTACACCATCCACAAAAATCAACTCAAAATGAATTAAAGACTTCAACACAAGACCTGAAATGGTAAAATTCTTAGAGAAAAACAGAGCAGATCTTTTTGACATTGGTCTTGATGATGTTTTCTTAGATAGGACACCAAAAATACAGGCCACAAAATCAAAAATAGACAGATAAGACTACACCAAGCTTCTGCAAAGCAAAGGAAACAAGAGAATGAAAAGGCAACCTATGGAATGAAAGAAAATATTTGCAAATCATATCTCTGATTTGGGCTATATGCCCTTGATCAACTGAGGTTTATTAATTAATGTAATTCACCATACTAAAAGTCTGAGGAATAAAGACCACTTAATTATATAAATAAATGCAGATAAACCTCAACAAAATAATATAGCCGTTCGTGATAAAACTCTAGGCAAACTCGGAGTAAAAATTAACTTCTTTGAGCTGATAAAGGCATCTACAAAAGCCCTACAGATAACATCATATTTAATGATGAAAAACTGCTTTGCCACTAACTCAGAACAAAGCAAGTAAGTCTAGTCTCACCACTCCTGTTCAACACCACCCATCCAGAAAATCCCAGGGAATCTACCAAAACAACCTCTTTGAACTAATAGGTCATAAGATATAAGATCAACACACAAATCAATCTTCAGGACTCCATCTCCTGTTCTATTGATCTATGTGCTCATTTTTGTGCCAATACTATACTGTTTTGATTAATTACAGTTTGTAATATACCTTGAAATCTGGGATTGTGATACTTCCAGGTTTGTTGTATAATATTGTAATATGTTGTATAGTGCCAGATGGTGGTGACCGCAGTTATGGTAAACATTGGGTAATGTGGAGAATTGTCGAATCAATATTTTTGAAACAGTGCTGACAATACTGACCCCATCATTGACTGTGTGTTCCAGGCCCCTTGGTGATTAGCTTACATACCTTGGAAATGCCCATCAAGGTAGGGATTTGGGGGGAGGGGGACTTGCTTTGGCCTCCCAGGAATCTGTTAGAGATAACGTATTTCTTTCCTCTTCCTGATGCATAGGTAGTACCACAAGCACTAACTGAAGTAGCCGTCAGTTAGGTGCTCGCAAGCCCTTTGAGGAACACGCAGACCCTTTGAGCTCACTACAGTGCCCCTTTTGTGTGGCCCCTCGCTCTATAAAATCTGTGGACTAAGGTCTGAATTTTGTGGAGCGTAACTATGCAGGTGACATGGATCATCCTCCACCGGATCCTTCCTGTCAGTAAGTTTCCCTGAGTAAAACTGTGCAAACTGTATGGAGTGGCCTGCTTTATTTTCCAGTCTCAAAGTGGCTTCTCAGTTTGGGGGACACTTTCCTGTCTCTTCTCTACCTTCTAACAATGTTATATGATGTGGGAATAATGGGGTTCAGAGCCCATGGCCAAGAAAGAATTCTTGAGACATCTTCAGTGCAAAAAGGTGGTTTTATTAAAGCACAGAGACAGGACCCATGGGCAGAGAGAGCTACACTAGGGTTGTGAGCAGTGGCTGATTATATATTTTCAGATTGGGAGGGGGTTAGGGATAGCGTAAGTCTATAAGGAATTTTGCAAGCAAGGTTTCCAGGACCGAAGGGGGCTAGCTGTTGTTAGGAAAAGGTCATTTATTACTGTCTAGGGAAACCTCAGTCACGAGACCCTCCAGATGTATATCAGTGGGCCATATCCTTGGAGGATGATTGCTAACATCTATCTTGAGGGGAGGGGACAGAGATAAAGGATGTTTCCAAAGGAATTTTTATATGTTAAAGTAGACTTACAGGATCCTGGGGGGTCAGGATGATGTTAAGCTAAGATTGCCTTTTGCCTTTATCAAAGTGTTAGCATCAAGGCAGCTGAGCTCCCAAAGGAAGGTCACTCTGCCTGTTTCAAAGATTTGTCAGTGAGTTGTAGATAGTAGGGAAATTTAACTTGTTCTTATTGCCTTTGTTTCCCACATCATTGTACACATTAACATAACATTGAATGTCAATTTTACTTCAGTAATAATAAAAAATGTATCTTCAACTGCATTTTTATATACAAGTAATGAACAATTGGAAGCCAGAATTTAAAAAAACAATGCCATTTACAACAACACAAGAAATACTTAGGTATAAATCTAACAAAACATTCAACAGAATCTCTATGCTGAAAATTATTCTAAGACCAAGAGATTTTAGGATAGACCATGACCCATGAACCTCCTTAGATTCTCTCCCCTAGCAGTTTTTACAATGTTCCTTCTACTGGCTGTAGAGAAGGTTCAAGACCCTTTTTTATCTAGTATTAGCCCTGACAAAAGTATATGCCTAACATTGGTTAAGTTCCATTGAGCACTAAAAATATGTCCATTGTGTGTGTTAGGATTTCTCCAAGTAGAAAGAGGAAAAAATATGACCCTGAACTCAGAATGACAAAAAATATTTCTACTCGATTTGCACACACACACACACACACACACACACACACAACCTTCCCATCCACTGGGAGTTCTTTGACAAAAAGGAATTCATAGAACACAAGAAAAGGAAAACTCACCCAAGTTTTTATTATGGAGATTTTTTTCACCAGCCAAACATCAAAACAGAGTCCCTAGGGAGTTAGATGAGACCACCTGGAAAACAGCAATTGCTTGGGCTAAAGGGATCCTTTCATTCAAAAGGTACTTGTTGAGTACCTATCAGGTACTCTGTCAAGGACTGGGAAGCATTGTTGTACTTCTTATTCAAGAAACTAATAGTCTAGTGGTGAATACAGATATTAAACAAATATCTGTATTCAGATTGGGATTCTTCCTCTCTCTCTCTTTCTCTCTCTGCCCATCCCCTGCTCGTGCTCTCTCTCTTAAAATAAATAAGTAAATATTTTTTAAAAGATACATTCAGATATTAAATAAATAAATAAATAAATAAGGGCAAATACCCAGGAAATTGAGGGGAGAGGATTTCTATGATTTAGGAAGGAGCTGATCTAATTCACCTACCCCAAGATACCTCTTGTTGGCTCTGTAGTACATCTTAACTATATTTCCCCCTTTCTGTAAGCTGGTAGAAAAAGAAAATCTGAATAAGGAGGGAGAGATAAGAAAAGAGAGATAGCCTATCACCTGGCCCCCAAACACAACTTTAACAGCATATCAGGCACTCAGCATCATTCTTTTTGAGAGGATTGGTGAGACATAAAAAAAAGTAATGAGCTCTATCTAGTGGCCAACAGTTTAATTTTCCTTCACAGTATTTTATCACTGACATATTGCCTGTCTCCCCCATTAGAATAGAAGCTCCATGTGGGCAGAACTGTTTTGTCCATAAGGGTGCCTGGCATAGTAAGTAGCTCATACCATGATTATTTTTAAACATGTGAGTATCAGCGCAACTCCATTCTCAATGCTTCTCCCTGAAAGTTTACCTTTTGGTTATTTAACATCATATTGAATATTTCAGGAATTTGATAGCTGTTTATATTCTTATAGTATTTATTTTTAATTTTTTTTATTTTTATGTATTTTTGAGAGAGAGAGAGAGACAGAGTGTGAGCAAGGGAGGAGCAGAGAGAGAGGGCGACACAGAATCTGAAGCAGGCTCCAGGCTCCTAGCTGTTAGCACAGAGCCCAATGAGGGACTCAAACCCATGAACTACAAGATCATGACCTGAGCCAAAGTAGGATGCTCAACCAGGCATCCAGGCCCCCCTATGGTGATGGACTTTTGATCCCTCACTTTGTCATAGTGTCAATGTCTTTTTGGCACTGCTGCCTGTCCAGTCAGTACTACATGCCTTATGCTGGGTGGATTTCCAGAGCAATGGCAGGAAAGTAACACCAGATTCTCTAGGTCTGTAAGTAAGAAATAATAATGAAATCCTATGTGGGAAGGGAGAGGGAGAAGATTCTCCTTTAAACAGTACAAGAATAGGGGTGCCTGGGTGGCTCAATCAGCTCAGCGTCCAACTTCGGCTCAGATCATGATCTCGTGGTTCGTGGGTTTGAGCCCTGCATCAGGCTCTGTGCTGAGAGCTTGAAGCCGGGAGCCTGATTCGGAATCTGTGTCTCCATCTCTCTTTGCTCCTCCCCTGCTCACACTCTGTCTCTGTCTCTGTCTCTGTCTCTGAAAAATAAATAAACATTAAAAAAATTTTTTTAATTAAAAGAAAAGTCCATCACCATAGAAACCCTTCAGCAGCTGAGAATCTGCATATAGCCTTAAAGAGAGAGGCCTCTGAAAGATTAAGAGCTCCATTCTGAATGTGAGTCAAGAATTCCAGAGGCAAAGTCAGACTGAGAAAGAACGCATAATACCTCACTAAGCAGAGCAATTTCTACCAGTTTCTAATGTAATGATACTTGTGTGAGGACATTTTCTAACGTTATTTAGCTGGAAACCACACACCTAGCCTGTCATAATGGGCACAGTACTTGCAAAAGCTTTCACAAGGATAATTTTTATTATTATATTTTACATTTGGACCCCATGTTTTGAACTATTTTTCCCTACCAAATTGACTTTTAAAGTCAACATTTATTCTTTTTAAAAACTGTTCAAAGATTATGAAGATTATAGAAGTAACCAATGCTAAAGGCTAAATTGCTATAAATCCAGCCAAATGTATATGCGGAAAGACAGCTGGACAGACAGATAAATAGATACATAGGCAGGCTTTCTATGGGTAAATGTTCAATTTCCATTATGGTTTTTGAAATACTTAAACTGTTTGTACAGCTATTATTTATCTGGCTGGAAAGCATTAATTTACTATAATAATACCTACACACATGCACGCA